>NW_024061846.1:0-42868 GCF_006381635.1 Hibiscus syriacus
CATTAAGGCATGAAAGGATGCCATAAATAAAATGCATGAAAGGATGCCATAAATGAAATGGATGAAAGGGTACATTAATGGCATGAAAGGATGCCATAAATGAAATTAATGAATAATTACTAAAGAAAAATAGGAAAAATGTACAGAAAGAAAAGTATGTTGGACATACTAAAGATGTTGATGATAGTATTATGAAAGAAGTTTGGTTTCAATAATAGAGATTTATCTAATCCTTATGGATGATACGAATTAGTTCGAAATCAAATAACCATGATATGGTTAAGTATACATTATTGTTTCTTTACAATATTATGTCTCACTAAGTACATATTTAACGTGTGTTTATTCCAAATGTAGGTAAAGGTAGAGATTAACTGAGTAAGGAGTACAGCTATAGCAGCGGTGATCATTAATTAAGGTTGACTCATCAGTGACAATAGGACAAATCCAGTTTATTTTGGAAAATTTATTTGGCATGTAATTAAAGTACTAATAATGATCTGAATTTTTAATTAAATAGAAATTTGTAACCGATTACAATCAATATTTTATTTTATCTTTAAAATGTTATGTTTTAAGAAATCGAAAAACAAAATGTTACAGGTTTTCAAATGAGGAATTGTTTTAAAAAATGACGTGACATCTGTATCTCGTGTACAAAAAAGTATACGGGAGATAGGTGTTACATTTATTGGTATCAGTGATATAGGTTTAGTCGATTCTCGACTGAAACTAATTTTATTTTAAAATAGAAAAGGGATTACATGCCATAAAGATCATCAATGTTACTGGTATGGTGTCATTAGAGTGAAATTGATGACGCTCCTTACTAATTATAATGTTATTATTATGTATGTCATAATAGATGTTAGAATCTTCGAATTCTCGAAGAGCTGGGGAACAACAGATGCAAGAAGGAACTAGTAGTGGAAGTTATGAGGCTAACAGTGAACAACCTCTCCCCTTTGAAAATGCTAGTCCACATGCACATCAGGGGATTCCGGTGCCCGAGTTTGGAACTTTCATTCAAGCCCTTGACGCCATAATGACTCGATTTCAACCTCCTCATGCTCCTCCAGCACCGAGAATATTGATCCCAAAAGAGCTGAAGAGTTTGGGAGCTCCAGAGTTTCGAGGAGAAGAGGGTGAGGGTCCTATGGAGGCCGACTTATGGCTAAATGATGTTATAATAATGCTTGAAAGTCTTCACTATTTGAATCCAAAAAAGTTAGGTGGAGCTGTATATTTTTCTTAGAGGATCAGCTCGAGTATGGTGATTAAATACTACGATTTATGCACTACCGAAGCAAGTGAGCTGGAAATTCTTCCTGGAAGAATTCAAGAACAAGTATGTGGGTGAACAGTTTAGACGGGCAATGCTGTTAAAGTTCCTTAATTTGAAGCTAGGTGATCGAGTCGTACATGAGTTTGAGTCTGAGTACAACAAGTTGAGCCGTTTTGTTACTGAAGTCGTTCCAAATGATAAAGTAAGACGTGATTGGTTTATAAAGGGTTTGAGGCCAAAGTTGAAAGAGATGATGTTGGCTTTGAACTTATCAAATTTAAAAGAAGTTATAAACTAAGCCAAAGCTATTGACAGGAGGAGATGTTAGCTGCGGAGCAAAGTTTACAGACTGGGAAAAGAGTAGGAATGCCTTTAACTCCCCATCATGTTAAAAGAGGCAAGGGATTGAGTTCCAGACATACTGATATAGATAGTTCTACAGCTACTTCACAGAAAAATAGACAATCTCAGTCTTTTACTGCTAGCTCGGGTAGAGAATATGGGGAAAGAATTCCATGTCAAACATATGGCAAATTGCACCATGGAGCATGCAGACTTCTCAGTGGAGCTTGTTTCCAATGTGGTGAGACTGGTCACTCTGCTCGAAATTGTCTTAAGAAATCTGGGGACAATTTTGCGCAATCTAAAAGATCGGTGGCTGCCTCAAATAGAAGCAGAGAAAGGGGTAGATCCTAGGGATAATCGGATTCAATGCAGAGATAAGAGACTCGGGGAGTCGCTAGAATTTACAACATTAAGACTAATGAGGACTGAGATGACCTTGAAATCATAACAAGTATTTTTTATCTTTTTGATGAGCCTGTATTTGTTTTAGTCGATCCTGGTTCTACACACTCATACATCAATACAAAGTTGGTTAGAGCTAGAGGAATCCCTTTAAAACCAATTGTTAGTGAGATGATAGCAGTAAACCCTATGGGTCACAGTGCGAAAGTAACTTGATTATGTAGAAAATGCCCTATAAAAATCCAAGGGTATGGTTCCCGAAAAACTTGATGGAGTTGCCCTTTGATGAATTTGAAATAATTTTAGGCATGGATTATTTGTCTCCATATTATGAATGAGTAGATTTTCATAAGAAACACTTGTTTCTAAAAGATGAAGAAGGTTCAGAAATCATAGTGATCGTCGAAAAAGCGAAATCACCATCAAATGTGGTATCAACCATGACTGCAATGAAAATGATGTCAAAAGAATATATAGCTTTTTTAGCCAATGTGATATATGCTCGAATACCGAAAGTTAGAGTAAATGATATTTCCACGATTAGAGAATTTTTGGACGTTTTTCTCGAGGAGTTACCGGGATTACCTCCAGATCGTGAGGTAGATTTCAGAATTGAGGTTTACCCGGGTACCGAACCTGTTTTTATGACTCCATATAGGATGGCTCTGACTGAATTGATAGAGAATTAAAAGCTCAACTGCAAGAGTTACTCGATAAAGTATTTGCAAGACCCATTGTTTCTCCTTGGGGAGCACCTGTGTTGTTTGTGAAAAAGAAGGACAGGTCTATGCGATTATGTATTGATTACTACTAGTTAAATAAAGTAACAATAAAAAAAAAGTATCCTCTTCCAAGGATTGATGATTTGTTTGATCAATTGAAAATGAGTAACGGTGTTTTCTAAGATAGATAAAAGATCGGGGTACCATCAGTTAAAGATCAAAGAGGATGATATTTCTAAGACAACTTTTCGGACTCGGTATGGGCACTATGAATTTGTAGTGATGCCTTTTGGTTTGACTAATGCACCTGCAACATTCATGGATTTGATGAACCGAGTATTCCAACCGTACTTGGATCAATTCATGGTGGTATTTATAGATGATATTTTGGTATATTCCAAGTCAAGAGAGGAACATAATGCTCATCTTCGAGTAGTTCTTCAGAACCTTTGCGAGAAGAAGTTGTATGCCAAAATTGTCAAAGTACGAGTTTTGGTTAACTAAAATTGCTTTCCTTCTTAACATAGTTTCCGCAGAAGGTATAAGAGTAGATCCTAGAAAGATTCAAGCTATAGTGGAATGGCAACACCAAAGAATATTTCTGAAGTTCGGAGTTTATTGGGACTTACTGGTTATTATAGATGGTTTGTGAAGAACTTCTCAATGTTAGCGTTGCTGCTAACTAAGTTATTATGAAAGGATATGCCATTTGTCTAGACGGAGAAATGTCAAGAAAGTTTTGAAAGGCTCAAGAGAATAGTAATATAGGTCCCCGTGCTGGTATAACCTGAGTCAGGTAAAGACTTTGTTATTGTTATTTTTAGTGATGTATCCCACAATAGACTGGGGTGTATGCTGATGCAATATGGAAAAGTTGTGGCTTATGCCTCAAGATAGTTGAAGAATCATGAGAAAAATTATCAGACACATGATTTAAAATCGGTAGCAGTTGTGTTTGCATTGAAAATCTGGCGTTATTATCTGTATGGTGAGTGGTGTCATATTTATACAGATCACAAGAGTCTAAAGTACTTGTTGACTCTGAAAGAACTGAACTTGAGGAAAATAAGATGGATCGAGCTTTTAAAGGATTATGATCTAATTATCAATTATCATCCCGGAAAGGTGAATGTGCTAGCGGATGCACTGAGGCAAAAGATATTTGCCTCTCTACAGGCTTTGGATGCGTATATGTCATTAAAAGAAGATGGTGCCTTGATTGCTGACCTTAAGTTAAAGTCGATGATTTTGGATCGGATAAAAGAACTACAAGGTCAATATAAGAAATGCTTGGTGAGAATGGCACAAGTCGAAAAGAAAGAGACCAAAGACTTCGAAATAAGAGTCAATGTATGTTTATATTATCAAGGAAGACTTTACATTCCCGATAATGATGAATTTAAGAAAGATATTCTTTATGAGGAATATTATAGCCCTTTGACGATGCATCCAGGTGGGAATAAGTTGTATCATGATTTATAAAGTCATTATTGGTGGCATGGTATGAAAAGAGATGTATCGGAGTTTGTAGCAAAATGTTTGCCATTTTAACAAGTGAAAGCTGAACATAAAGTACCCTTAGGATTGCTACAACCGATGGATTTTATTTTTGGGCTACCTTTATCACCAGGTAAAAAGGACTCCATATGGGTAATTATGGATCGATTGACTTAGTTAACTCATTTTATTCCAGGTCGAGTCGATGGATAAGTATGCAGAGTTGTATATAAAAGAAATAGTTCGACTGCATGGAGTGCCTATATCAATAATATCTCATCGAGACCCAAGGTTTACTTCAAGGTTCTGGAAGTCGTTACATGAGGCATTGGGTACTCGATTGAACTTCAGCACAACTTTTCATCCACAGACAGATAGGCAGTCAGAACGAGCTATCCAGATACTTGAGGATATGTTAAGGGCATGTGTGATTGAGTTTCAAGGATCCTGGGAAAGGTATTTTCCTTTAGCGAAATTTGAGTATAATAATAGTTACCAATAGAGTATTAAGATGACTCCTTATGAACCTTTGTATGGGAGAAAGTGTTGAACACCATTAAATTGGTTTGAACTAAAAGATCGAGACCTAGTTGGACCGGAGCTGATTAAAGAAATGGAGGAGAAAGTAAAAATTATTCAGGACAATCTAAAGATAGCCTCCGACCGGCAGAAATCTTATGTTGATTTGAAACGAAAAGAAATCTAATTTCAAGTGGGAGATAAAGTATTTCTGAATGTGTCACCTTGGAAGAAAGTTTTGAGATTTAGGCGCAAGGAAAAGCTGAGTCCGATATTCATTGGACCTTATGAGATCTTGAGTCAGACCAGTAGCATATTAATTAGCTCTGCCTCCTGATATGGATAAGATCCATAATATTTTTCACGTATCGATGCTCAGAAGATACCGATCAGATCTTTCCCACATTATCACACCAGAGACAATAGAGATTCGATCAGATTTAACTTATGAAGAAGAACCAATGCGGATCCTAGCTAGAGAAAACAAAGAATTACGTAACAAGAAGATTCCTTTAGTTAAAGTGCTCTGACAGAATCATAAGGTTGAAGAAGCTACTTGGGAAAGAAAGGATGATATGAGAATATAATTTTCATACCTCTTCGATCCAGATATTTATTTAGATTCGAGGACGAATTTTCTTAAGGAGAGAATTGTAATACCCCAAATATCAGATCAGAGACTTTATTGAAAAGATTTGAAAATTTAAGATTTATTTGAATAAGTGGTAAAAGATGAGAAAATGATTTGGAATAATGTTTAGACTAATTTGTAACAATAAATAAATTAAGAGGGCACTTTGGTCTTTTAAGAGGGAAAATGAATTTAAATTATATTCCTTATTAGGGATTTTAAATTGGGAAAAGAAGAAAGTTAAACCATTTATACTCTTACTCTTCTTCTTCACGTGGGTTGAGCTCTTCTCCATAGCATAAGGTAAACTTCAATTAGTTAGTTCTTTCTTTAAATTTTGGGTTGCTCTTATAACATAAAGTGATTTGTAAGCTTAAGGAAGGATTAAAGAAGATTAAAACTAAGTGGTGGATGTTTTATATGAGATTTAAGGAAATGGGTTTTTGAATGATATGTTGATATATGAGTTTTTATTGAGGTTTATTAGTAGAATTGACTTGTCAAAAGAGTGAATAAGAGATTAGAAACATTGGATACAATTAAAAACATGTTAGAAAAAGTGATATGATTCTTGGGTTGAGATGTTCTATGGAGATTTTAATGTTATAAGAGGCTAAATGAAGTAAAGTTAGTTGGGTTAAGCAAAGAGGAGTTTAATAGTATTGTTGGAGGTAAAAGTAAAAGATTACAAGGGAAAATTAAGTGATAATCAAGCTGAAAAATGGTAAAGCTGGGTAATGGTATCGGTACTAATAGAAAAGTACATATACTATAGGTGCAAATGGGTAGAATTGTGACGAACAATATCGGTACCTGTGCAAGTAGTATCGATGTAGATAGGGTATCGATGCAGATAGGGTATCAATACTAACAAAGGGAAGTATCGATACCATGGATCACATAATGCCAAAATGGTGTCGATACCGAAGGGGAGTATCAGTACCAAAGTATAGTTGTATTGATACTGAGATAAAGGTATCGGTA
Organism: Hibiscus syriacus; assembly: GCF_006381635.1. Classification (NCBI taxonomy): domain Eukaryota; kingdom Viridiplantae; phylum Streptophyta; class Magnoliopsida; order Malvales; family Malvaceae; genus Hibiscus; species Hibiscus syriacus. The sequence continues at coordinate 6,386 of NW_024061846.1, forward strand.
CAATAGTATAGAAGTATCGATACAGTGGTAGAGGTATCGATACAGTGGTAGAGGTATCGATACTATTGAGCCTGGAACTATAAGATAGATTGAAATTGTTATAGAAATTGGAATAATGGTACTTTTGAGTATTATTAAAGCATAAATGCTAGGGAATATACTAACATTTGATATGGTATATGTCTTTAATGGATGCTTGTGTAGATCATAACCAAGCTCCTGAATCTAGCAAGAAAAGGGGGATAGATATAGTTATGGATTAACCAGACATCTCTACATCTTATTAGCGGGGATTACCAGGTGAGTACATTTATTGTAATTATTTGAGATGAAGAAGATTCACAATGATTCAAATTAGAATGTTTTAAGTAAATGTATGTTTTATAGTATTTAATATGTTATCATTATATGTATGGAAAGAATATTATGAATGAATGTTAGAGTATGAACTTCTCTAAAATGAATCCATAAATGAAATACATGAAAGGATGCATTAAGGGATGAAATGATACCATAAATGAAATGCATGAAAGGATGCATTAAGGCATGAAAGGATACCATAAATGAAATGCATGAAAGGATGCATTAAGGCATGAATGGATGCCATAAATGAAATGCATGAAAGTATGCATTGCATGAAAGTATGCATTAAGGCATGAAAGGATGCCATAAATGAAATGCTCGAAAGGGTGCATTAAAGGCATGAAAGGATGCGATAAATGAAATTAATGAATATTACTAAAGAAAAATGGGAAAAATGTACAGAAAGAAAAGTATGTTGGACATACTAAAGATGTTTATGATAGTAGTATGAAAGAAGTTTGGTTTCAATAATAGAGATTTATCTAATCTTTATGGATGATTCGAATTAGTTCGAAATCAAATAACCATGATATGCTTATGTATACATTATTGTTTCTTTACAATATTATGTCTCACTAAGTACATATTTAAGGTGTGTTGATTCCACGCATAGGTAAAGGCAGAAATTAATTGAGTAAGGAGTGCAGCTGTAGTAGTGGTGATCATCAATTAAGGTTAACTCGTCGGTGACAATAGGACAATCTAGTTTATTTTGGAAAACTTATTTGGCATGTAATTAAAGTACTAATAATTCTCTGAATTTTTAATTAAGTATAACTTTGTAACCGATTACAATCAATTTTTTTCTTTATCTTAAAAATGTTATGTTTTAAGAAATCAAAAAACAAAATTTTACAGGTTTTGAAACGAGGAACTATTTTAAAAAGTGATGTGACATCTGTATCTCGTGTACAAAAAAGTATACAGGAGATGGGTGTTACACCATCATTAATTACACCTCAAAAGTAGCAGCTCCATTAAATTTTTGTCTCCATTTAAAATTCAAAAAATATAATCCCCCTAAGAACAAAAAAAATTGGCGACTACCCTAAAAGAAATGTACACTAGGGTCTAAACATTGGGCCCGATTTTATAATATTAATAATAATTTATACTAATAATAATATTTAATGGTTGAAAAATGGTGATTACAACTACTTCTCTTCGCTTATTGCAGTGGAACTGGAATATAACAAAGACACAAAGCACCATTTTTAACGGGATCTCTACTTGTTGAGCTGCAAGTTCTTCTCATTACGAACTCTTCGCTGGGGATGTCAATCCACCTCTTTATTCAATGGATAAGATATGATTGAACAAGTTCTTCCCATTATGAACTTATTCTCTCGAAAACGTCAACCGAACTCCTTTGTGCTGGTTGACCCAAGGTGATGCTGATCCAACTCCTTATGTGATGGACGAGTGAAATGATAATGTTGAACCAACTCCTTATGTGATGGACGAGTGGAATGATGATGCTGATCCAACTCCTTATATGATGGACAAGCAAAATGATGATGCTAATCCAACTCCTTATGCGATGGATGAGGCAAGGTCGATGATTTTTCAACTTCTTATGTGATGGAATCGAGCTGAGGCTGAACAAGTTCTTCTCATTATGAACTTCTTCTTCCTCATCGGATGAGTTCTTCTCATTATGAACACTACACTGGAAGTGTTGATCCACCTTCTTCTGTGATTGAATCAAACAAAGTGATGATGTTGATCCAACTCTATATGCGATGGATGAGCCAAGTATTGGTGCTGTTCTAACTCCTTATATGATGGAATTGAGCCAAGGTTGAACAAGTTCTTCTCATTATGAAATTATTATTCCCCATGAGATGAGTTCTTCTCATTATGAAATCTCCATTGGAAATGTTAATCCACCTCCTTCTATGATGGAATCGAACCTAGGTTTAATAGTTTATTCTCATTATGAACTTCTTCTCCCTCATCGGATGAGTTCTTCTCATTATAAACTTTCCCATTGGAAATATTGATCCATCTCCTTCTGTGATGGAATCGAGCCAAGCTTGAACAAATTCTTCTTATTATGAACTTCTTTTGCCTCGTCGGATGGGTTATTCTCATTATGAACTCTCCCATTGGAAACGACGATCCACCTCCTTCAGTGATGGATTAGAGTAAAAGTTCGAACAAATTCTTCTCATTATGAACTTCTTCTTTTCTCATCAGATGAGTTCTTATCATTATGAGCTCCTCCATTGGAAATGATGATTCACCTCATTCTATGATGGATTTGAATCTGCAAAAAGAATTTTCATATGTCAGTAATAATTGTGTTTGGAGTATCCGAAGGTTCTCGAATCTTTGGTGAGAACCACTTTCAAAAATTAAGATGTGAACTAATTCTTTGCTGAAATCTTCTTCTCTAAAAGGGAATTGTGAAATCTTTGCTAACTTTGGAATTCCTGTCAAAAATTCAACCTCTGAATGAAAATGAATAGGCGAAAAGAAATTTGTTTCAAGAGAAGCTATCTCATGTAAGAATTTTTTTTGTTTTAAGTGAAACAATTCTAGATTTTGTGTTTCAAGGGGAACTGTCTCAAGTGAGATAATTTTTTTTAAGAAAAACAATCTCTAGTGAGATAAAATTTATTGTATCAGTATGAGAAACATTGAAAATCGATTTCATTTTTCAAAAAATTATCAAATGAAAATATCATGCCTGAAGGTCTTAATGATTTTTTGGAAATAATTTACTAAGTAAGAAACTTTGGAAATCATTTTCTTACTTTTCAAAAATTTCATTTTTGGGAAAGATTAAATTAGAAATTTTGAAAATTTTTCTCATTTTTCACATATCATATGTAAACATTTTAGTGTTGGGTAACATGCCCCACTTCCAAGTAATGATGATTTTTGTGCATTGGGCTCCTCTTCTCTTGAGACTCTGCCACTCCAAATGTGATTTCCTCTATTATAGGTTTGAATTATGTTATTTTTTCTCGAGATCACAAATGCTTTTCTGTCCTTGGTACATCTGTAAAGGATCATGCATTTATTTATGAAAATATGAATGTAATTAAATGTGTCTAAATGTAATGCCCTTCCCTTATGCAAATGATGTTCTTATGGATGCAAAAATGTTAATTAAATTTCCTTTTGATTTCAAAGTGGAGAACTCGGTCCTCCATCACTTGATCAATCTTGGCTAGAGCCTACTCTAATATTAGCACGACAATTTGTAAGTTCAAGTAAGGCCTTTTTTTAGGAAGAGCAATCTGGTCACTTTATGTCATCATGTCTTCTCTCTCCTCTTGTTTTTTTATTTCTTTATGAAAATCTCAGAGGAAATGTTCTCTCTTTAATTCATACTGTGGTTAGATATATGATCTTGATACCTTTTGTTTTTGGGCCAATTGTTTTATTGGAGTTGTATCTTCAAGACTCTTCTGCTAACTGAAGCATGAATGGTTTGATTTTCAAAGTGAGCTTTTCTTGTCTTTATTCTACCCCTGACATTTGAAGTGGCAAGGTTCATTATTAACATATTCTTGGTTAGAATCTTGTTACCTCGACATGATCTACTTTCATGTCTTATCTTTATTTGAGTACCAAAAGTTCAAATTTGAATGGTCTCACTCTTGCATCATCCATTGAAAATTACATATTGTCAGCTAGATAAACATTGTCCTTGGTTCCTTATGAATCTTTTGAACATCAATGTCAATTTCAATTATGGAAACGATTTCTTATTTTCAAGGCCATTCAGAATACTGATCAACATGCATGATACATGTGTGCCTTGAATCTTTGTTACAAGTTGAAATATCAGAACAATCTCAAAATAACCATGCCCCTTCTTATTAAGGCAATTGTCTGCTTTTGATTAATTATTGATGAAGTCATAAAGAAGTGCGAGGAACTCTATTATAGAATCTCTTGATCTTTCAAACTTTATTGTTTCAAAAATAGGGGAATGTTCTCATTACTCTTACATTTTTATTTGAGGCAGAATAAGCCTCACCAGCTTCAATGATCTCTTTTATTCTTGAGAAATCATCTAGTTTATTTGCCCCAAATAAAAACATCTTGGAGAAATGTCTTTGATAAGGATTGAATAGCTATCCTCACGGAGTTACGTACATGAATTCAACTCATATATCTTTCCTTGACATACACTCTTTTACAAATGAACACGAGTGTCAAGGTTTTGGGCTACTTTAGATTCCCTACATTTAAAGATTAGTTCAAAGTAATACCAAGAAATCTTTTGCTTTCTTTTGAACTATGTTAATCTGCTTATAAGAAGCTTGTAAATGAACAAAATTAGGGATTGAAATGAGAAAATAGGAATTTTTTATGAAGTATTGGCAATCATAGAAAGGATAAAAAATCAAGAAATAAAGTCAGATGCCTCAAACATCACTAGCATGAATGTTCCTGAACCCATCAACTTGATATAATTTGGAGCACTAAGGTAACCTCTATCTAGAAGATCTCAAATGTTGCCAAAATTTCTACGGACATGAAGTTTCTCTTAAAATATCAGGCTCTCAAAAGACCTTAGATGCTGCCAAAATGTTGTAGCTTTAAAGCTCATCCCAAAGTACCAAACTCTTGAGAGGGTTTTATTTTCCGAATTCTTAATATCAAAATACATTTGAGCCACCTTTTCAGGTTTTCAACTCAAATCATTCCTTTGGTTTCAATACGATCTTTGCGGATTCTCATCTTGATCCCTCTTTCAAATTTTTTCCTTTTTCCTTCATTTTTTCTTTTCATATTTTCATATTTTCTTCTTTTTTTTCATTTTTCATTTTTTTTCTTTTCTTCTTCAGATATAATTCTTCTCAACCTGAATATGAATTTATGGGATCACTTAACACTCCTCTGGAAACGACCTCATAGATAATGTATGGTCATTTCCTAATCAGACACCCCTTCCCACAGAAATTTGTTTGAATTGACAAGATCTTTTCAATCACTAAATATTCCTCTAAGACTTCTATTAGATGAACTTTTTTATCATAAGCTCGTGTTATTTGTCCATGGAAGATAGCTTTCAACCTCTTCTCTTCAATAAGGCTCAACTAATCACATCAAGCTTCAGCTTCGTCTCAGTTCTATTTTCAATGAAACTTGAAGTGATGATATCTCGACTGCGATGAGTAAGACTATTTTTATTCTAAAGCAAAATGGAAATGAAGTTACACCTCATCAAAGTATATAATGAAGTTTGACATGTATGTATGATGAAAGACAATTTCTTGTGGTAATTCTTACTATCCTCGTAGTTGGAAGACTACTGATGAGGAACTTCTACATGTTTTCAGCACTTAACTTTCCTTTTCATGAACTTATCCCTACAGCACGAGCCTCAAATTCTACCATATTGTTAGTGCAAAAGAACTCTGATATGTTGTTGAAAATGTAACAAATGTTTTCTGAAGCAGTCACTATTGCCCTAAGTTCTCATCCTAAACCCCATCGATAAAGCTTCCATGATTCATCTTTTTGAACAACATCATCTTCATTTGAGATACACATTAAATCCTTATCTGAAAAAAATAAAGCTCCAGGACTCGTAATCATCTGATGCATGTCTTACTAGAAAATATGCTATGACACTCCTTTTTATTGACTTTTGGCTCACATACACAATGTTAACACTTGCTATTGAGACATTCTTCTAGTCAATGTTGGCAACTCTATTAATAACTCTAGTGGGTTGAGTATTCAGGTAGCCCATACCGAAATAAATCATGATTTCTAAATTGACGAGCATCATATCTAGCCATCAATGAACTTCTTCCCAAGAAAAAAAGATGGGTCTCTCATTTATTTCAACCTTATCATGTAGCCTCAACACATATCTCAATGAATTTTCAAAGATGCTTGGGCTATCAGGAACTTGTGCCACTATTACATCTATATTCAGTTATGGCATGTTTTGATAGGATCAGGAAAAGATGCCTTTGAACTCTTGAAGCAACTCTATTAGTTCTTGTGTTGCTTCATGAAATAAAGTAGTGCTAATCTCTATCTATCTTCTTTCTTCATTTGTCACAGATTCAAAATCTCTGTATAATAACCCCACTTTTAAATAAAATTAAAATTTAAAATTAATTTAAGTAAAATGAAGGGACTAAATTGCAAGTTTTAAAAACTTACAGCTCAGTTTTGAAACTCTGAGAAGTTTAGAGACTTAACCCTGAATTTTCCTATTTTTCCTTGATAGTAAAAAAATAAGTATGCCAGTTGTGGCTCAAGGGTCTCAACCCTTGACCACCCATGTAGCAGTCTGTGCCCCAGTCATTTAGGCTAGGTACCATTGATGATATTTATATAAATCTATATACTCGGTTAAAAATCGATAAACCAAAAAATCCCAAAACCCTAAATCCCTAACTTACCCATCGACTACTCACCGACCTCTCCAAATTGATGTCGTCCATTCACCTTTGGAGCACGTTGCCACCCCCACCATGACCGCTATCTCGTCCCGATCAAAACCCCTCAAACCCTCTCCATGAAATGACACCAAACGCTATAAATTTTGACGTAAAGTTTCGTTAGTTCTAACCCCCGTCACCATAAAATTCCTTGATTTCCTGTTGATCCAGTGACCAACGCACCTCACCGCCCTTACGATTGCGTTCAGTGGTTTCGTGTGACCAAAACCTGATAATATTGGTCCTTCATCGTCGCGCTGCTCTAAACCACCGTTGGGGGGTATGTTTCAAATATTTTCGATTGATTTAAATTGCCTTGTGTTGGTTAAATGGCTGATGTGGATTATTTTAAGTTTGTAGTTGCACAGGGGAGAGTCAACCATTTAAAACGAGACCTCTTGCCGTCGCATGCGCTGACAGTGCGCGTGGGGCTCCTCTGCCGGTCCAGGTGTTTTCTGGAACCGGTTCTGCAATCGATTTGAACCGAGTAAACTCAGTTGAGTCTACTAACCCCAGTCAAATCGGACTGAGTCAACTCGTTCTAGTCAACCTGTTGACTTTGACCGTTAACTTTGACCAAAAAGTTAAAATTTTCGAACATTCATATTTTATGTTTTTCGACGTCCTGAGTCTGAATCCAAAGTTTGTTTCCCCAAATTCAAACCCAGTAAGATATTTTTTTAGCATTTTACCTTCTGATTTGATCTGTCTTTCGTAATTAAGCCCTGTTTATGATGTAATTTATGTTTATATGTATATGAGATATTATTGGATGTTGGATTCAAGTGAGAGAGTGATCGAATGGAGTTTAAATGTTTGATCGGTGTAGCACATAAATCGAGGTAATACATTTCTACCTTATGCATACTGAATGGAACATGTTGGTATTGGTAAATGTATGGTTGAATATGGTTACATGTGTGTTGTTAAAATTTCTGAACTCGATCTGATTGTGAAATAAAATAAATTAAACTGAATAAGGCTCATACTACCTGCATAGACACAAGAAGACTGATAAGAATGATTTCAAGTTCATTGATGATTCAAAAAAGTAAATAACCTCAAAATCTTTAAATTCTATTTATCCTCGTTAAAAACTTTAATACCAAAACTACATGATTATGAAATTACATAATTAACCTGAAGTTTAAAATGACTAAAATACCCTTAAAGTGTAAAATGACCCAAAGTACCACCAATCCCTGTAATGATTAAATACTCTCAATCTCTGAAATGAATAAATTAACCTCGAATACCAAAATGAGCTAAAATTTCTATTTCCTAAGCGAACACCCGAAGACTAAATTACCGAAGGTACTTTACACATCTGAATTTCTCGAAATGACTATATTATATGACCAAGTTGAACTAAATGGAAATATTATATGTATCCGAATTGTGGAAACGATTGAATTACTCTAGATACTCTGATGTGACCGGGATAAACTTGATTATTAAATGACCTAAATACCCTTAATGACATAGAATTAAGAGAATCACTTGGATAAGTCTGGAAACGATGATGAACTCATATGTGATCAAAATGAGCGAAGGAAAATCATCATTATTTCTAAAGAGAGAGAGTTGAAAAAGTGTTTAATGACGGCAAAGGAAGCACTTGTGCTCATTTACAAGGAAATTTTTTTGAACACTAACTACCTTGATCAAAATTTGCCTGCTTTTGTTGTGTCTTTATTGCAGGAGTTTGATGACCTATTTCCAAAAGAAATACCAAGTGGGTTGCCACCTATTCATGGCATAGAACATCAAATAGACTTTGTTCTTGGAACCGTCATTCCAAACCTATCAGCTTACCGAAGTAACCCTGAATAAACTAAGAAATTACAAAGGTAAGTATCTGAGTTGATGGCAAAAGGCTACGTGATGGAAAGCCTTAGCCCATGTTCCGTTCCGGTTCTACTTGTGCCAAAAAAGAATAGAACTTGGTGCATGTGTATGGATTGTCAAGTGGTAAACAAAATTACAATAAAGTATCATCGCCCTATTCCTCGCTTAGATGACATGTTAGATGAGCTTAACAGTTCTAACATCTTTTCCAGGATTGATCTTAAGAGTGGTTACCACCAAATACAAATGCGGGAAGTCGATGAATGGAAAACAACATTCAAAATGAAGCAAGGTCTTTATGAGTTATTGGTTATGCCTTTTGGCTTAACTAATGCACCAAACACATTTATGAGGTTAATGAATCATGTTATTAGGCCATTCCTGGGTAAGTTTTGTGTGGTTTATTTTGGTGACATTCTAATATATAGTAAAACCATGGAATAACATGTTCAACATTTGAGGTCATTTTTACTTGTTTTGAGGAATGAAAAATTGTTTGCTAATTTATAAAAGTGTACATTTTGTACAGACATGGTTGTTTTCCTAGGTTTCGTTGTGAGTTCTAAAGGTTTGTAGGTTGACAAAGATAAGGTTAAAGGCATTGAAGAGTGGATAAGACCAGCAAGCATTTCTCAAGTTATGGGCTTCCATAGACTTGCAAGTTTTTATCGGAGATTCGTCCTAAACTTCAGCACCATAGTCGCCCTACTAACAAGTGTTATTAAGAAGAATTCTAAATTCTTTTAGGGAAAGATCAAGACAAGTCCTTTAATATCATTAAAGATTATTTAATTCATGCCCCTTTACTTGCTCTACCTTATTTTAATTTAACTTTTGAAATTGAATGTGATGCATCAGGTGTAGGAATTGAAGCTGTATTGTCTCAAGGTGGACGTCCTATAGCCTATTTTAGTGAGAAATTAAGTGGAGCTACGCTTAATTATCCTACCTATGAAAAATAGATGCATGCTCTTATGAGGGCAATGAAAACATGGCAACAATACCTTTGGCCTAAGGAGTTCATCATTCACACTGATCATGAGGCATTGAAACATATTCGGGGGCAGTATAAACTCAAGAAAAGGCATGCCAAATGGGTAAAGTTTCTTGAAACTTTTCCATATGTTATCAAGTACTAGAAAGATAAGGAGAATATAGTTGCTGATGCATTGTCACGAAGGTATGTTATTTTAAACACTTTGGAATCTAAGTTGTTGGGTTTTACTTTTATTAAAGACTTATATGTTTCTAACTCTGATTTTGGAGAAATTTACAAAGCTTGTGAGAAAGGGATGATTGATAAATACTTTAAGCATGATGGTTTTCTATTCAAGGAAAGGAGACTATGCATTCCTCAAGGTTCCATGCAAGAATTGCTCACTAAGGAAGCCCATTAAGGAGGATTAATGGGATATTTTAGGATAGAAAAGACTTTGGTTATACTTCAAGAACATCTATATTGGCCCAAAATGAAACAAGATGTGGAAAGGTTATGTGAGCGTTGCATTACTTGCAGGAAGGCCAAATCTAAAGTCATGCCACATGGACTTTACACACCACTACCCATACTGGAAGCACCATGGATGGATATTTTAATGTATTTTGTGCTAGGGCTTCCACGCACAAAGAACAACAATTCCATATTTGTAGTTGTTGATAGATTTTCCAAAATGGCTCATTTCATTCCCTATGACAAAACTAATGATGCCTCACATATTGCTACTTTGTTTTTCAGGTAAATTTTAAGACTACATGGTATACCCAGAACTATTGTGTCTGATTGGGATGTGAAGTTTTTAAGCCACTTTTGGAGAGCCCTATGGAGTAAGATTGGTAGTAAGATACTATTCTCCACCACTTGCCACCCTCAAACGGATGGTCAAACTGAAGTGGTGAATCGAGTACTTTCCATGTTACTTCGATCAATCATTCAAAAGAATTTGAGAACATGGGAGGAGAGTTTACCACATGTGGAGTTTTCATACAACCGTTCAATCCATACTACTACGAGGCGTACGCCTATCGAAGTGGTGTATGGGTTCAATCCATTAACACCGATAGACATGTTACCATTACCCTCTGATCAAATTGTGAATAAAGATGGACTTAATAAAGTTGAGTTTGTTAAGAAGCTTCATCAACAAGTGAGGGAGAACATTTAAAAGCGAACTAAGCAATACGAGCAGCAAGCAAATATAGGTCATAAGCAAATTACTTTTGAGTCAGGGGATTGAGTGTGGTTGCACATGAGGAAAGAAAGGTTTCCGGCTCAACGAAAGTCCAAATTAATGCCTTGAGGAGATGGGCCATTCCAAATAGCCAAGAAGATTAATGACAATGCCTATCATTTAGATCTTTCAGGTGAGTTTAATGTCAGTGCAACCTTCAATGCTGCTGAATTGTCACCTTATGATATAGGTGACGATTTGGGGACAAATCGCCTTGAAGAGATAGGGACTGATATAATCATCAATTGCAAAGACCCGGAGAAGTACCCAAGTGGCTCCATCACACGAGCAAGGGCTAAGGAGTTTCAAGCAGCCATGGAGAGTATGTTTACATCAAGTTTGGAACGTGATGAAGGAGGAATAATAAGGGAGGAACACTTTATGTTTCTTATGCATGAATTTGCATGAGAATTTAAAGTTTACATAACATTCATTGCTTTTAATAAGTGTGTTGTTCATTCAAGCATACATTACATTTAAATCATCTAGTTCATTATTTAAACTAGTTCATTCATCAAACTAGTTCTTTTATTAAATTAAATCTTAATTGTTTCATGCATGTTTTCAAATAAAAATGAATAAAGTTCATCTTTGCGTCTAGGTGCATGAGAGAAGTTGAATGGTTTCATCATATGCAAGAATGTCAATCATAGTGTCTTCCAATTCTGGATGCGATAAAGATATGTTTGGTTCTATAAATCAATTGGAAATTATTCCTCTATCTCTTATCTTTCCAACGCCTTTTGAATCACCTTAATCCGATATCGGGAGCTTGAGATATGATCGATTTATTGAAGACAGTGCAGGCTGGAATTTTGTTACGAGAATTTTATGCATGGATGATTTGGATGAGTTTGAGCCAAGGGAGAGTCTTTTCAACTTCATCCAAGTGACAATCCATTGAAGGACTCTTAATTCACCCATTCAAGATATTCAAATCTGGTCGTTATCATCTAAGTTCAAGGGCTGTTCATATTCTTCAAGGGAGCATGCAATGAAGGGTGATTTAATTCACTTGTTAAGACAATTTTCAGCATGGAATAGCATGAGTCTTCCACTCCTTGGACGAAATTAGGGCCAAATTCAGCTTCAAATTGTCTAGATTCATCCCCAAAATGATCTAGAATAATCAACCAACCTTGAAGATAAGAAGACAAAGCATTCAAGTGCATTTTATTGCTAAATTGATGAGAATGTTTTCATCTTTTGAGTCTTTTCATATGTTGCTTAGAAACAATATAAATAGGAACCTTTGGGATCATTTGTAGATTCATCCCCAAAATGATCTATAATATTCATTCATTTCCTTTTGTTATAGCGTTGGTTCCTAGCTCATCTATAGCTAGTGGCTCACGTTCCATCTACTTCCACTTTGATTCCATCTATTTATATTGATGGTTCCTAATTCCATATAGTTAGAGGGTCACAATCCATTTTCTTTTCAATCGATCTTTCATATTCCATGCCATTACCAACCCATACCTTTGCCATACTTTCATTACATCCAAACTACAACTTCCATCATCTTCCGTTCAAAGCAAGCAATTCAATTTCTTACTAGAATCACGATCGGGCAATCATATATATGATTCAAAACTCATAATCGAGATCATATCATGAAGTGTATAAAATGATTGCCACTTGAAAAATTAAAAAAACATCTTCAATTGCATAAAAAAAGTAGAATTAACATAGCATCCATTCACAAAATATTCCCTGATGCTCGCGGGTAAAAGTAATTCTGAGTATTACTCTAAATTTCATCTAAAACTATGAGAAGGTCCTTTGTAACCCAATTGTTTAGTTCCTCTTCAGGGAGACATGGTCAGAATCCAGTGCAAATTTTCCATCATCGCAATCTTTATGCAAAATGGTAATGTACAACTGTTGATCTTTCAGTCTCTCTTCTTCTTTAGTTGCGTCCACCAAGCGTAGTTCAACATTGACCTTTCCAAACTGAAAGTATTCTTCATATGTTTCGAAAGATTATCACCTTCATTCAGGCTGACATCTTTCTCTCATTCATGCTTTTTCAGCTCCTCTTTCCTTTTGTTGGAGATTAGGCTCAAATTTGGATCCGAAACAATTTCCTTCGAGGATGACAGCATTGGTTGGGATTTGAACATCTAATGTTGCAGCGATTGGTGGAGTATTTTTTAGACTCTTTGAAATGTTTAATCCCCCACTTGCCACTAGAAAATCTGACATTGGCGTCTGAAATGCTTTGAGGCTTACGTCTGACCAATTTGTACTCTTTCCTATAGGTCAGTCTTAGATTATATCCACTGAAACCTTCTTACCTGAGTTTCTCCTCTCATTCTCTTGTGCCATGTGACCTTCACAAAGATTTGACCAGATTAATCTTTTTTGGGAGAGAGATTTCTAGAGATCGAATTTTAGCCTTTTGTTTTCCTGCCTTGCACCTATGAATTTCTTGAACTAGAGGATCTTGAAATTTATCTTTAAGGTTACTAGAAATATCTTAGTATTTTGAGGTTTCAGTCTAGTTTATCCAAGGGACCTCCTTATAGGACCATTTCTCGTTCGGAGACCATTGCGACTGGATATAGCGCGGTGCAATCAACACGACTTTGAGCATTCCATAATGTATTCACAAAAAGTGGAAGGAAGGGAACTAAAAACTCTTCAACTTCCTTTTATCATCTGACTCTCATGATGGAAGGCTAGCTTGTGTTGTTTTTGGAGGTCGAGCTTGGTTTCCGTCACTGTTAGAGTATGCCCAAAGACCAAACATATGATGATTGTAATGAACATTTTATTTACCGATTTTATTGAATAAAGGCTTTGTCGCTTTCAGTTATATATATCTATGTTTAACATAAACTGGAAGATAATAAAGTCTATATAATAACAAAATTGTTATTATTAAAAGAACTCTAGTCAAGTTTTATTATGGGCAATGACAATAATAATACAGTTAAGACTAACATGTTATTGATTGATGACAATGAGATATCATTGGCATAGATATGTCATAATTGATACATGATTATATTATTAGAGAACAATGTGTTAGATTGACCCACCATGAGCATATGTCATGGATTATTACGTGACAGTCATAACATTGCTCATGGTGATGACTATATGTATGATCCTCAGACTTGAGATCAATGCTATCCCAACATATATTATTGTATGTTTTGATATAGTTAAACATGCTCCCTAAATTGTTGCTCTATAAAGGCTGTTATTGAATATATCTCGATATATGTAGTGGGTGTGTATGATTAAGATAGGATTTGGCCTTCCTATATAATAGGAAATATATCACAAGCCACTTGATTAAGTGAGACTAGAAATGCATGGCCATGCTGGAATAAGTTGTTATGAGATATCATAAATTATTCATTAATTAAAATCTACTCTAGATATCAAGAAACAATAGATGGGCTATACAAGTGTGAGTATTCCAAGACTTGTGCCTATTCTAGATATAAAGGACAAAAGGATGAAATATTAGAATTTTCTAATAATTATTGATAACGTTACAAGAACCTACAGGGTCACACCCTATGATTGAAATAAGCAAAGATGTACAATTTGTTGTACGTTAGTAAAATATATCTAGAGTTAATATATATGTATATTTGATATACATATGTTTTAATTATCTCGAATATTTAATTTGAATTAATTAAATAAATATTTAATTAATTTGAGATAAAAAATCCCTAATATGTAATGATAACTTGGATATAAAAAGAGATGTAAGGTCTAGCAACCATTTTTTTACATTATCTTCAGCTGTTTTTCTCAAAACAATTTTGGGAAAAGCAAATATTGCTCTCAATCAGGTGAACTGAGTATAGGACAAGACATGGTTCGATTCGAACCGATAGTCATCACCATTAGTTGCTACTGTCCTTTTTGTTTTTCAAGGAACCTTCTGTAAGTATTCACATCATTTCCTCTCGATTTCTGTTTATCGTACTTGTAACGCTAGTGAAATCGTCAATTTTTTCCCGCTGCGCCATAGGGTGAGCCGACGGTTCCAACAGTGGTATCAGAGCACTTGTACGATCCAAATTCGGGTTAAATTCTTGGTTGATGCAATATGTATGAGATTCATGTTCTAGTTTTATCATTTTCGGAGAATATGTATGATATTATTGTTTGATTCGATAACCACAATGATTAATATATTATTATGTTAATATATTTTTTTTTACAATATGTGTGTTGTAGCAAGGATTTTAGGAAATCTATATGTCAATTGATGACATGATGATCGATGGGTGTGCGATAGCAGATCACGTTTGGCAGTGGAACAATGGTTGTTCTGATGTAGAAAAACCTTCGGGATTGAAAATCCTAAAAACACGATTCTGATGATCGACCCTTGACCCTTCATGAGTAGTATAGATTGTAGGCTCATATTAATATTTTTAACAAAGTCATAACATCGTTTATATATATGATATGTTTGTTTTGCACGGTGTTTGACATGCATGGTTATAAACTTGTTCAATTTACATTGGTTGAATTTGAAATATGACATGCGAGCTGTGTCTTTCTATATCTCAGTTGTATTTCTCTTCTCATCTTACTCCCTTGTATGTAAAAGGGGTTTCTTTTTAAAATTGTAATCCTATGAAGATTCACAAGGAGCAAAACAATGGACTGAATTAAAGGTGAGAAGATACCTAGAGAACAGTCTTAGGTTTTAGGGTTTTTGGTTCTCCCATTGGCTTGGGATGGGCCACCTTAGTTATTGTTTTTGGGCTATAACTATTGCATCTTATTTATTGATATATCTATTATGTATACAATGCATCAAATGATAAAATAAGAATGAATATTGATGAGATCAATAAGGGCCTAATATTAAAACGAACAATGATGAGATAATTACACAAATCCCTCTTTATAATCTAAGTTAACCATCCAATATTTACCCTCGTTAAGGCTTTAATCGATATTGTGTGAGCTTTGCCAAAGTATTGGTATATAAATTTATCTTGGTTAAACTTGAAGAACAAGCAAGTGATATTCATCGGTTGAGACATTGGTAATAACTTATCTAGGTTATTCTAATAGGATTAGAAACCTAGAGGTTAAGTATTTGGATAAGTCATGAGATGACTTGAACAAGAATTGTTTGCCAATAGGAGGAGTTACATGAGATGTAACTAGTAAAGTTTTACTTACCTAAATTATTACTATCCTAAAACAAAATCCAAAACTGATTTAGGAAATTCATGAATTATGGATCATCACCCACTATAAAAAATTTTGTTCAATTTTTTTAAAATTAAAACGAGAGGGTTTTTAATTTTGAATAAAATAGTGATAGTAATTTGTAAATAAAGACCCGTTTATAATTTTTTCAGTAAATTTACTTACTTTAATATTTACATTGTTGTAGATTTAATGGCAAACAACACTTTATCACTGTGATCACTCATTAAGAAGGAGAAGCTTAATGGCATAAACTTCCTTGATTTGGTTTCATAATTTGAGAATTGTTCTCAAACAGGAAAGAAAGGAATATGTCATTGAAGAACCTCTTCCTGATGAACCGGAAGCTAATGCTTCTAGAGCTAACAAAGACAAATTTAAGAAACATATGGATGATATATTAGACATTGGATATCTAATGCTTGCCAGCATGACTCCCGAGCATCAGAAGCGACATGAGGACATGGGTGCATATGAGATGATTCAAAATCTCAAGGAAATATATGAAGGACAAGCACATCAAGAGAGGTATGAGACCTATAAAGCTCTATTTCAATGCAAAAAGCCAGAGGATCACCAGTAGGAGCTCATGTCATCAAGATGATGGGCTACATCCAAATGTTGGAAAAGTTGGGATTTCCTCTCAAAGATGAATTGGCTACCAATGTTATGCTGCAATCGGTACCAGATAGCTTTAGCCAATTTGTCCTTAATTTCAACATGAATAAAATTAACAAGACTTTGTAACAGTTACTTGGCATGTTACGAACTACTGAAAGAACAAGAAAAAGGTTAGACCTAAGCCCATTCTGATGGTCCACAAGGACAAAGGAAAGGGAAAGAAAAAAGTAGTGGTAAAGTCTAAGGGAAATAGTAAGGCAAAGCCGAAAGGAAAAGATGCATTGAAACACAAAGGGGGAGTTATCAAGGAAGAAAAATGTTTCCATTACGATAAGACCGGACACTGAAAGAGAAACTGCCCTATTTACATTGAAGAGGTCAATAAGGTAAAAGCAAATGTAACTTTTGTTTCAGGTATTTATGTTGTTGATGTTAACTTGTCAACATCTACTTCCTGGGTAATTGATACCTATTGTGGTTCTCATATTTGTACTTATGTACATGGACTGCAAAAGAGAAGGAATATGGCTAAAGGTGATGTAGACCTGCGAGTGCGAAATGAAGCAAGAGTTGTTGCTTTAGCTATAGGGACATATGTTTTATCTTTGCCTAGTGGACATGATTTAAATTTAGAGGATTGTTATTTTGTGCCTAGTTTGACTAAGAACATTATTTCTATCTCTTGTTTGGATAAAATTGGTTTTGAGATTATTGTTAAGAATAATTGTTGTTCTTTTTATCTCGGTAATGTCTTTTATGGTTTGACACAATTGGTTAATGGTCTCTAAATTTAGGATCAAGAAAACACCTTTTATAACATAAATACTAAAAGATAAAAAACAAATGACTCGAATCAAACTTATCATTGTCATTTTCGTTTAGGCCATATAAGTGAGAAACACATATAAAAACTCCATAAACATGGATTCTTAGATTCATTTGATTTCGAACAATATGATATATGTGAATCTTGCTTGTTGGGAAAAATGACTAAAACTCCTTTTAATAGTAAAGGTGAGCGAGCAAGTGATTTATTGGGGTTAATACATAGTGATGTATGTGGACCAATGAATACACAAGCCAGAGGTGGATTCCATTACTTCATTACTTTCACCGATGACTTTAGTTGGCATGGATAAATTTATCTTATGCGCCATAAATCTAAAGCCCTTGAAAAGTTTAAGGAATTTAAAAATGAAGTACAAAATCAACAAGGCAAGAGTATTAAGGAACTTCAATTAGATCGAGGTGGAGAATACATAAGCATAGAGTTTGATGAACTCCTGAAAGAATGTGAGATTGTCACACATCTTACATTACCTGGTACACCACAGTGGAATGAAGTTTCTGAAAGAATGAATCGAAAATTGTTAGACATGGT
Organism: Hibiscus syriacus; assembly: GCF_006381635.1. Lineage (NCBI taxonomy): Eukaryota > Viridiplantae > Streptophyta > Magnoliopsida > Malvales > Malvaceae > Hibiscus > Hibiscus syriacus. The sequence continues at coordinate 24,451 of NW_024061846.1, forward strand.
TCAATTGATGATGAGTCATATTGATTTTTTGACTTTTTTTTGGGACATGAACTTGAAACAACAGCTTTCACACTAAATCGTGTTACATCTAAATCGGTTCAAAAGACACCATACGAGAAATAGACTCGGAAGTGTCCTAGGATGTCTTTTATGAAGATTTAGGGTTGTGAAGCTTATATAAAACATCATATGTCTACAAAGCTCAAACCTAAATATCATAAGTGTATATTTGTTAGATATCCTAAAGAAACTAAGGGATACTATTTCTTCAACCCTAATGAGAAGAAAGTGCTTGTTGCTCGAACGGGAGTTTTTCTCGAAAGAGAATTTCTCTCAAAGAAAGGGAATGGTAGAAATATTGAACTTGGAGAAGTTCAAGAACAACATATCAATGAACCTGAAGTTGAGTATGTTTCACAAGTTGTTGAGGAACAATCAACAAATTTAGAAACACAACCACTGTGCAGATCCACAAGAGAATGGCGTGCACCTAAGAGATTTGGATTTCTCATTACCATACATTGAGATGTTATTCTTATGGATCAAGATGAACCTAGAAGTTATCAAGAGGGAGTGTCTAGCTCAAACTATGATAAATGGCTTAAATACATGAGATCTGAGATGGATTCCATGTCAGTAAACCAAGTGTGGACTTTGCTTGAACCACCTAAAGGGGTCAAACCTATAGGGTGTAAATGGGTTTTCAAGAAGAAAACTTACATGGATTCTAATGTACAAACATACAAGGGCCTATTAGTCGCTAAAGGTTTTCGATAAGTTCATGGTGTAGACTATGACGAAACATTCTCCCCTGTAGCAATTATTAAGTCCATCCGAATCTAGCTCGCAATAGATGCATTCCATGATTATGAAATTTGGAAAATGAATGTCAAAATCATTTTCCTTAATGGAAAACTTAAAGAGGATGTGTATATGACATAACCATAAGGTTTTGTCACTCCAGTAAATGTTGGAAAGGTTTGTAAGCTACAGACGTATATTTATGGACTAAAGCAAACTTCTCAAAGCTGGAATCTTTGTTTCAATTATGCAATCAAAGAATTTGGTTTTATTAGAAATGAATATGAGAATTGTGTTTATAAGAAGGCTAGTAGGAACATTGTTTCTTTCCTAATCTTGTATGTAGATGACATACTCATCATAGGAAATGATATACATACTTTACAGTATGTTAAGACTTGGTTAAGTAGTTTTTTATGAAAGATTTGGGTGAGGCAGCGTATATCTTAGGAGTTAAGATCTATAGAGATAGATCAAGATGACTTCTAGGTTTGAGTCAAAGCATATATATAGATGAAGTGTTCAAAAGGTTCAGTATGGAAGAATCCAAGAAAGGATTTTTGCCTATGAGATATGACATTTCTCTTTCGAAGGAAATATGCCCTTCAACTCCACAAGAAAGAGAATGAATGAATAAGATTCCATATGCTTCGGCTATTAATTTATCATGTATGCTATTTTATGTACTCGACCAGATGTATCGTATGCTTTAAGCATGACGAGTCGGTATCAAGCAAACCCTGGTAAAACTCACTGGGTTGCGGTTAAAAATATCCTTAAGTACTTAAGAAGAACTAAGGATACATTTCTTGTCTATAGAGGTGATGAAGAGCTTAGTGTAAAAGGTTATACTAATGTCAGCTTCCAAACTGACAAGGACGACTCACGATCGTAATCGGGTTTTGTGTTTTGTCTTAATGAAGGTGCTGTGAGCTGGAAAAGTTTAAAGCAAGACACTGTAGTTGATTCTACAACAGAGGCTGAATACATTGCATCTAGTGAAGCAGTAAAAGAGCTTGCTTGGATCAAGAAGTTCATATCTGAACTAGGGGTTGTTCCTAGCATATCAGATGCTATAGAACTTCGTTTTGATAATAATGGAGCCATTGCAGAAGCGAAGGAACCCATATCTCATCAACAGTCCAAACATATTCTTAGGCGCTTTCATCTCATTCGAGAGATTATAGATCGAGAATATGTGGAAACATTGATGATCCATTGACGAAGCCTTTTACATAGAAGAGGCATGATCATCACACTGAGTCACTCGATATTAGATATATGAGTAATTGGTCTTAGTTCTAGTGGGAGATTGTTAGAGTATGCCCAAAGACCAATCATATGATGATTGTAATGATGCATTTTATTTACCAATTTTATTGAATAAATTGGAAGATAATAAAGTCCATATAATAACATAATTGTTATTATTAAAAGATCCCTAGATAAGTATTATTATGGGCATAAACAATACTAATACGCTTAAGCCTAAAATGATATTGATTGATGACAATGAGTTGTCATTGGCATAGAGATGTATGAATTGATACATGATTATATTGTTAGAGAACAATTTATTGGATTGACCTACCATGAGCACATGTCTTGGATTATTAAATGACAATCATAACATTGCTCATGGTGATGACTATATGTATAATCCTCAGACTTGAGATCAATGCTATCCCAACATATATTATTGTATGTTTTGATACAATTAAACATGCGCCATAAATTATTTCTCTATAAAGATTATTATTGAATATATCTTGATATATGTAGTGGGTGTGTATGATTAAGATAGGATTTTTCTTTCCTACATAATAGGAAATATATCACATGCCACTTGATTGAGTGAGACTATAAATGCATGGCCATGCCGAAATAAGTTGATATGAGATATCACAAATTATTCGTTAATTAAAGTCTACTCTAGATATCAATAAACAATAGATGGGCTATACAAGTGTGACTATTCCAAGACTTGGGCCTATTCTAGATATAAAAGACAAAAAGATGTAATATATAAAAGAGTTAATCATGAGGATGATATATCTACCCTTAATGAATATTGATATTTACCTCTAGTCCATTCTTTCATCGCCATTTTCATAACATTAAATAAATATAAAAATCATATTTATTGATTTCCATCTTTTCCCTTTTAATTTCCCAAAATTTCAATTTAGTCACTTAAATTCTACTATTCTACTTTAACATGGAAAATCCACTTAAATCTACCTATCCGTGCTAAATTCTATTGATTGAAAATATAAATATAATATTACTAATCTCATAGTATCATCCATCAAATTTTTGTAAACTTTTTATTCGATCTGATTATCTGAATACTTTACCGAACTTTATCACTTAATAACTTTTCACAAACTTCATATTAGAATATGAATTTCATATAAACTCCATTCTTATAGATGAGCTATTCATTTATGAAATAATTTTTTAAGGAAAATTACCATTTCAGTCCTTGAATTTTTCCCAATTTCTATTTTGGCCACAAAATTTACATTTTTTTCAGTTATCAAAATTTTGGGTACACGTGTGTATGTATGTGTACTGATATCTATACATCATACATATATACTTATGTATGTATATATATATATATATATAAGTATATGTGTATATATATATATATAAGTATATGTGTATATATATATATATACTTATGTATACATAATATTAATATATATATATATATATTATTTTACTTTTTATTTTTTTAAAATATAAAGTATGACATATATATATATATATATATATACATGCACCATACGACATCATACATATGTACATAAATGCATATATATATATATATATATATATATATATATATATATATATATATATATATATATGTATATATTATATATATGTATATATTGTACATATATACATATAAAACATATATCATTGATCATATATAATTACGTATATACTTATTGTATTACATATATACACATACATTATACATATGTATATACATACATATATATACTTATATATATATAATATTAATATCTATCAATATATATATGGTTGTTTTAATTGATTCTTGCATGCTGTTTAATTTATTTAATTTGTAATTTTATGTTTAATCAAAATAGTCCATAAAATTATATTATAATATCAAACCCAATAAACTTTTGTTCACACACTTTTTAAATGAATTCACTTTAGTCCATTTTTATGTTAATTTCAACTTAATATTTTATAATTATTTTGATTTAATCCCTCATCCATGTGTGTTGTTTAATTTATTTAAATTTTCATTTGTAATTTCATGTTTTTTAATTAGTCCTTAAAATTATATTTTTATCAATATTGACCCATAATTATTCATTTTTTTTAATTTACTCCAAATCATATACAATTACAAATTATAATTCGTCGTTCATGAAAGATGAAAAATAATTAACCAAAAAATAACTCGATATGAACTCTATCTATTCCTGATAAGATCCGACCTGAATTTTGATTGTCAATGATGCGACTCGATCTAAACGAGATTTGACTGAAGCACATCCGAAACTGAATTAACCTAGTATTTAACTGATTCGGACCTGAGCCGTTTTGACTTGAACTGACATCGATTCGGACTTAAATTAACCCAATTTGAACCCGAACTGAACTGTTGTAAAATCAACATGAAAATGACCTGAACGAATTTGACCCAGACTCGACCTAATTCGAGTTGAGCCAACAAATTGACCTGACACAACCTATATTTAACTTGATCTGATTTACATGATCCGACTGAAACCTAAACGATTACTCGATTTCACATCCCTAATTAGAATTGGATTGAAGTCTCATCACTGTTTCTAAAACCTGCTTTGATTTTTTTATATTAATTCATTTTAATATTTTATAAATTATAAAAACATAGTAATATAAAATTTTAATTAATATTTTCTTAAAATTTGTAGAATCGTAATTACTTTATTTATTTTATTTTTAATTAATAGTTATTACGCAATTATATAATTTATACGTATATTAAAAAAATATATAAACACGATTCAACATTGTCTTATTTCGCTAATTGCCGGTGATGAGTTGATTTGGAGTGGTCATTCTTCTAGGCATATTCGGTTCGGTCAGGTTACTAGTAGCTTATGTGTCTTAACCGAACTCTTATTGTGGTTATTCCTCTCTCCGTTTGCCACTCTTCCTTAAGTACATATATTTGGTTGGCGACTTTCCAACGAAGCTTTACCTGTGGCCAGGGACGAATTGAAGGGGCTCTGAAGGTGCGGTCGTAATTTTAGAATCTTTAAATTTTAAAATTTTTAATATTTTTCATTGATTGTTTAATTTCGTATTCTTAAAATTTTATAACTCTACAACCTTAAAATTTTTAATATAACTTCTTAAATCTGTACTTTTAACATAAATTTTTGTATTCGTCATTGCCTGTGACTTGACAGCTATTCCTTGATGGAGTTGATAATGGTCTATATCAATTATGTGGTTTGGTGGAGAAGACCGTCCTACATACCTTACGGAACTGCCGATATCCTCACCCAAGTAGGTTTTTCAACTCATCCCGTCTTCACCCCTTTCTCTTCAATTGCCTACTTATGGAGTCATGTAATTATAAACTCTCCTCATCCAACTTATGATTTTCATTTTCTTCCTAATCCACTATGTACATGATGCTCTAGAGGTTTCCACCTCTGTGAGGAAATGAGTTGTTTCACGTATTCGGATTTCAAAAGTTATTAAAATAATTAATGGTACATATCAATACATATGATTAGGGATACATATCTATAAAGTCATTTATTATCACTGCCTCTATATTTAGATTACTCAATTTTTAATTTATATCTCAGGTAATTTTTAAAAAAAATTAATTTAATTTTTATTTCAAATATATGTATTTATTATGTGGATTCATGAATTTACATTACCAAATATTAAAAGCTTAGACACAATTATAAATTATTGTTGTTGTATTTTGTTTCTTTAATTTTTTATGTATTTATAATTTTTTTATTAGTATGCTATTTTGATATATAAATGCATTAAAAGAAGTACTAAAATATTTTAATTAATATTATATTTTAAAATGTCCGCAGAGTATAATGTTCAGTTTGGCTGTAATCTTCTATTTTTTTCAAAAGAATATTCGATTAAAAGTATTGTTTGAAATTAGGGATGTAAACAACTCATTCGATCTACAAAATTCACTAAAATCAATTCGAGTCAAAATTGTTTGTGGTCTAAGTGGTGGTGATCCAAAACCTATTCGAGTCCGAACTGGTGTTGACATAAACCCGAGTTGGACATGGAAATTGTGGATCTGAACTTAACCTGACCCGATTTGAGAACAATCTAAACTCAAATTGAACCGAAAATATGATAACCGAACACGACATGCATCCAACTAATAAGAACTCGAACCCAATATTAACCTGGTAAATAACTGTTATTACCCGACCTGTTATCAACATGACCTGCTATGAAACTTACCTATAAATGACTCAACATGTAAATGATCCAACTTGTTATTGACATGATCTGATATTTACCTTAGTTGATATTTATTTGACTTATAAGTTACAATTGATGAAATTATGAGATTTTGAATTTATAATAAACTATGATAATATATATGCTTACTCTATAAAAATTAAAACAAATTGCTAGTTATGATAATTAAATTAATAAATTTATTTTTATATTAATTATAATCCTTTTATTATAAATCTTAATTATAATTATTAGATTATATAAAATTAAATTAAATATTTTAAGTTTAATTTATTTTTTATATAATAATTAATTAATAATTTAAATATAATTTAACATAAAATTTTAAAATAATTACATAAGATGAATTTATTTGAGATTGAATATATATATATATATATTCAAGTGAGTGGTGAGAAAACTTTTTTAAAAGATATTTTTGTATGTGGAAAATTTTGATTTTATTTGGGAAATTGAGAAAATTTGGGAAATTTTTATTTTATTTGGGAAGTCGGCGTCAAGGGGATTGTTGTCCAATAAGATACTTTGGTTAATTATGCATGCGCTCCTCCAACAATCATTTTTTCTATTTTGTAATTTGGTTTTTGATTTCTTTTATATTAGTCATGGTTTAATTGTAAATATCTTCTTGAATTTTCAATTCGATGCAATTTAATCCTGTATACATTCTAATTACTTTTAAATTTCACTTCTTTCTTTAAAGTGCATAATTATTAAATGTGAATATTAATTTTAGAATCTTTTATTTTTAGTCACTCATGTTTAATTATATGCTTATATATATACACACACATATATATATATATATATATATATATATATATATATATATATATATATATATATATATATATATATATATATATATATATATATATATATATATATATATATATATATATATATATACTTATATATGTATTTATATATATATACTTATGTATACATACATATATATATATACTTGTGTACATACATCACTTATATATACTTATATTCATATCGGAGATAGCTGGAATCAAGTAATGTCACGTCTATGATTTAAGTTTTAACAGATATGAAGGATCTGTCTGATATGATCTTCAAAGGACTCTCCAAATACATGAAAATCTTGGTAAAACATGAACACAGATGTCTTAGACAGATACATGTCTGATCATCATGCTTGAGTCAGTAATTTAGGATGTAAGTGTTTCACGTTAATATCAAACCATAAGAATGAATGACAACGCTTGAGGGAAAAAATGTGTTGGTTTGCAATTGGTAGAACCAGCTAGTAGATGAATAAGTAATTATGACAGAATGGGAGTGTTGGTGGCAACCTATATATGTTGCTTATGTTTGTAATCATCTTAATTACAAAGGAATTTAGATTTATTATTGTGCTCATTTGTTTCTCTTATGACATTTATTGCAGAAACATATTCTTTCACTTAATGGACCAGTGGTGACCGCAGCAGGCTTCAATGATGAGCTAGCAATTGTCACCCATGTTTCTGATTGTCTTCCATCTAATGAGCAGGTATGTTACTATTACTATGACTTCTTACTTGGTGCATGCCTCAAATGATTCACCTAACATCAACATGATAGTATCCGGTATTACTCGGACTTGGATTTGAGTATAGGTATGCATTTGAAACATGTATGTTTAGTTTTTTCCGTAAGTTATTCCATGTATTTGGAGGGCATATCTCATGTGTAATATCTAAGTTGCTACAGGGGCCTTGGCGAGCAGCAATAGTTGGTGAATCTCAGCCTTTGAGCCTGACCTTAAATTATATGATTCCTTTTTATCTACATATGCAGATGCTAGAGTTTACGTTATTCAACATATCTAAAGGAACCCAAATCTTCAGAGGTCGTCTTCCATTAACTCCTGGTTCATATTTAACGTGGTTTGGGTTTAGTGAAGAAGGCCAGATAAGCTCTTATGATTCAAAGGTATTCAAGAACTCTTTTTTCAGGTTATCATAATAACTACATTTATTTTTTAAATTGAATCTTAAAAAAAATGCAGGGTGTTCTAAGGGTTTCACAAGCCAATATGGTGGCAACTGGCTTCCTCTTTTTAGGTTTGATATTCTTCTTTCAAGGATACAGAAGTAATCTTTTGATTAATATTGCATATTACTTCAAAACTTTGCCGTATTTATGCAATCAATGTGCGTTGTTCTTTGCAGTGCCAACAAAGAAAGGAGATCTGGTGAGAATTATTGGGTGATCGGGTTGAATGCGAGCAAGTTGTTTTGTGTTGTTTGTAAGAATCCAGATACATTCCCACAGGAATTATAACGATCATCTCAACTCCCTTATGTTTTGAGCTTTAAATCAGGGATTTATGGTCGTTCTCTCTTTTTTCAGGTGCTCCCTAAACCTGTTCTTACTCTGATAAACCTGTCATTTCCTCTTGCATCCTCTGATCTTGGAGAAGAAGCCCTTGAAAATGAGTTTATGCTGAACAATCTGCATCTCTCAAAGGTGCCATCCCTTTATTTATTTCTGCATTTTGGCTTTTGATGCAGTTTTTGAGTTGCTTAAGATTTTTCTTGTGTTAACTATAAACCTGCAGATTCAGAAACAAATAGAAGCTACAGCTGGTGAAGGCTTGGACACTACTTCTCTTGACGATGAGGCTTTCGACATAGAGGCAGCACAAGATCGATGCATCTTCCGGATAATTGCATCCTGCTGCAACAGTGAGTCTTTGGAATTATGTTTAAATCTTTCATGGCGTTATCCGTGGCTGATCTTAACTCCATTAACCCCGTTTCTGGCTGCTCTTGCAGGTGACAAACTTGTGAGAGCCATCGAACTTGTGAAGCTTTTATCTGTCGAAAAATCAGTTAGAGGTGCAATACAACTTGCCACTGCAATGAAGCTTCCTATTTTGGTTGAACGATTCAATGAAATACTGGAGGTTAGCCAGCAACATCTAAACAAATCCAACTTCTAAAACTGCTACATTTGGATTTTGATATTTTTGTTAATACCCTTTTTATAAACAGGAAAGATTGAGAAATAAAATAAAGGATTCAAACACTGGTCTTTCAAGTTCAAAACATGATCTTGCAGTCAACAAGCCCTATACTGCAACTGAAAGATTGGAACCATTTGCTCCATCATCTTCAGCTAAACTCTCGGCCCCTGTGTTTACAAAGAAAGTAAAACCTTTGGAACGAGTTAAATTCGGAAAGCAAAAGACAGGCATTGATCAAACTGCAAATCTAGAGGACAGCGAGGAGGTAAAGGATGCAGAGAAGAATGATGGATCTAGCCATGTGAATGGTGTGAAGGAAGTGAAGAACTCAGATAGTCAATGCCCTTTAAACCTGTTTCCGAAGTTGCCAGATATTCGGGACGGAAAGAAGGATCCATCAAATCCGGTGTCGAAGTCCTCAAATGAGGAATCAAAGAAGGATGTAGGAGAACGACCTAGTAATCCATTTTTGAAGTCGACAGTTAAGTGAAAGTTTAAAGCCATTGTTTAACTGACTTGTATCATCTTCAACATGTAAGGAGTTCTTTTGTTGATAAATCTTAAGGAATATTATTTTATAAGTTGGTGTGGATGGTGATATTTAGTATTAAAGTTGGTTTTGAGTATTAGCAATGATGAGACCCTCATTTATTTCTGGTAGACCTAATGTATTTTTATTTATAAACACTGTAACCCTCTTACCCGGTCTGTAAGTTAGACCCAAACCTAGGTGGTCACATATCCCATTCAGAGTTTTTTTTAACAACTTATAATACATTAGATATAATACAGAACAAAATATTAATAATACATATATACCCAAAACGATAGCAAATACATGTCACCAGATACAAAGGAAAAACATGTAGAGATATATGTTCGTAAAAAATAAATATTTGATCTCTTTTGATGTCAAATCTGCTAGCTTATGGTCTATTGTTATCTGAAAAGGGGTAAAAACTATAGAATGAACTAAAAAGCCCAGTGTGCTCCAAACAGTGTATTAAAAACATACGAATAAAATATTCTAGTAAAATCAGTTTATCAAACATATTTGTTTTATTTTAAAATATAAACACTACCCCCATCCGTCACGTACCAAATGTGTAGGTTCCCCAGAACCATACACTTTTTCACGTCCAGTAAGGCCCTGAGCACACAGCCGAGGAGCCGGTAAGTAAGGCTCTGAGCACACAGCCGAGGAGCCTTCAGGTATACTTCCTCCAACATTACCCCCCAATAAAACATTTTTTGTTCATAACGAATATTTATATCAAACATTAAAACATAATTCAAGTCAAGTAGCAGATCAGATTCCATGTTAAGTATTATATAAAAAAATCCAGGTCGAGTACCATATTAAAATCCACGTCAAAAATCAAATAAACTATTTATGGGATAGTTTAAAACAGTAAGATAACACCGTCAGTAAACACACCTGAAACAGTCTGAGAAATCAGATAGGAAAGCCTATTACTGGGTTTGTCGATCAAGCTCTGCTACAGCGCTAGATCCTACGAATTGGAAAAATCCATATTGGAATCCTAATATAAATAATCTTTATTTAAATAATATACGTAAACCTACGGGTAATTCTTGCAGTACGCGATTCAGGCTGATCTGACGAACAAACAACTCCAGACTTAACTGATCCAAGCTCAGGTGAAACACGAGTAATAAAATATTTTATTGAATCAACTCCTTAACAAAAAATCAAATAAATAATCAAAATACTAAAATACTAAATCTTTTTGGGTTCACATGCTTGATTCAGGAATTTTGGGTCAAAATTTGACAAAACGGACTTCAGAATCAGATTCAGGACGTCGAAAAACATAAAGTATGACATTCCGAAATTCTGAATTCTTGGTCAAAATCAAAGTCAACGGGTTTGACTGGCGATTTGGAGACTTTCGGGTTCGAATTTAGCGAAACGGACCCTAAAAACAGATTCGATACTTTAAAAATTATTAGGATAGGTATACTCAGAAAAGATTAACGGTCTTTTAATAGCCGGTCAAAGTTCTGATCGAAGGAGGTCAACAAACTATCAACCATTTTACAGAAATAGCACCCTTTTTAAAATAATTACCAAAATAGCACCCTTTTCGAATTAATTCCCAAAATAACACCCATTTTGAATTAATTCCCAACGGTCAACGGTCGGGTCGGGTCAACGGGTCGAGTCAACTGGTAGGGTCAAAACTAGTCAAACCCTTTGAAAAATCGGTCAAACCATTCATTTTTGCCTTCCCCACGCGTAGTGGCGGTGCGTGGGGGCGAGTGAGGGCTCTTCTGGCAGCGTAAAATTCACGGAAAATTTCTTAAAAATTATTTTGAGCGATTTCGAGATACTTACAAAGCTCGGTTCAAATTTTTGAACGCGGAGAGCTCGATTTCAACAAATTGGAAACTTTGACCACTTCACCTCCACACGCGCCGCCGTCGCCGAAGAAAAGGAGAACACCGGTGGACTCGGAACGGCACAAGGAACACGATGGTACGGGAGGTGTCGAAAATGGAGCGACGATCTGCGATGAATTTAGGATTTTCTAGGCGGTTGTGCTAAAAAAAGTCGAGGCTTTGACTTGAAATTCACAGCATTTGGCAGCGTTTCACCTCAATTAATTTAAGGGAATTGTTCCTCACTCGATAACGAACACGATGGTGGTTTCAAAATGACGATCGGAATTCGGACAGCGTCGGGATCGTTGTCGGAAGTTGAGGTTAGGGAAGGGAACTTAGGGAGCAATTGGTTTCTGATTATCAGAAACCAATTACACGTTTATATCAACCAAACTTACCAACCTTTCTTGGGTAAATTCAGGGTTTAGTCCCTAAATTTTTTTTAACTCTAAAACAAGCTACAAATTTTAAAAACTTCTAATTTAGTCCCCAAAATTTACAAATTTTCACAATTAAAACCTCAAATTTCAATTAAATATTATTTTGAAATTTCCGGGTTGTTACAATTCTCCCCCTCTACAAGAAATTTCGTCCTCGAAATTTACCTTATGAAATTAGATGAGGAAATTGAGTATCCATTGACTCCAAAGTCTCCCAAGTAGCTTCTAAGGGGCTACGATTACTCCACTGAACTTTGACCATTGGAATACGCATATTCCGAAGAACTCGCTCATCCCTCTCTAAAACCTGAATAGGCTCTTCCTCATATGACAAATCAGGTCTCAGCTCTACCTCATCAACCTGAATGATGTGATCCGGATCTGGATGGTATCGCCTCAATATAGACACATGAAAAACATCATGAATACGACTGAGCTGAGGAGGCAACTCAAGCTGATAAGCAACAGGTCCAACTTTCTTCAAAATACGATACAGCCCAATAAATCGCAGACTCAGTTTACCCTTACGTCCAAATCTCAATATCTTCTTCCATGGGGATACCTTGAGAAAAACCTGATCTCCAACCTCAAACTCGATATCCTTACGTCGCTTATCTACGTATGATTTATGCCTATCGAATGCCTCTTTTAAGCGATCACGGATCAATCTGACAGTATCTTCAGTCTCCTTAACCAAGTCTGGACCCAAAGTTTTTCTATCATGCAACTCTGTCCAACATATAGGAGTACGACATCTACGTCCATACAGAGCCTCGTACGGTGCCATGCGAATACTTGCCTGGTAACTATTATTGTAAGCAAACTCAGCTAATGGCAAGAAATCTTCCCAACTACCATGAAAATCAATCACACAACCCCGTAACATATCCTCGAACACCTGAATTACTCGCTCAGACTGTCCATCAGTCTGAGGATGAAAAGATGTACTAAAATTCAAACGAGTACCCAAAGCCTCGTGCAAAGCCTTCTAGAACCTGGAAGTGAACCTCAGATCTCGATCAGATATGATAGACAACGGAACACCATGAAGTCTAACGATCTCATAAATGTACAACTTAGCCAGTTTTTCCAGAGAATAATTAATCCGGATAGGAATAAAGTGCGCTGACTTGGTGAGTCGATCAATAATCACCCAAATAGAATCCTTTTTAGAAGGAGTCAGAGGAAGACCAATAACGAAGTCCATTGTAATGCGCTCTCATTTCCACTCAGGAATCTTAATTGACTGTAACAATCCAGATGGATGCTGGTGTTCTGCCTTAACTTGCTGACAAGTCAAACACCTCGCCACAAAATCTGAAATATTCTTTTTCATACCAGTCCAGAAGTAGCGCTCTTTGAGATTATTGTACATTTTGTCCCCGCCATGATGCATAGCATAAGGAATACTATGAGCCTCCTGAAGAATAACTCATCTCAATTCATCATCTTTAGGAAACGACCGTGAAAACACAAAATACTATCCTGATCCACAATATACTCTGAACTTGATCCTTGTTTAACTTGCTCAATAATGGAAAGCAATGAGCTATCCAGAAGTTGTTTGGTCTTAATCTCCTCGGCCAAAGTAGGCTTAACCTGCAACTCTGCTAACAGACTATTATCATCAAATAAACTCAAGTCGGCGAATAAGGCTCTGAGATCTGATATCGCCTTACGGCTTAAGGCGTCTGCCACTAAATTAGCCTTCCCTGGATGATATTCTATCTCTAAATCATAGTCCTTTAGAAGCTCCAACCAGCGACGCTGTCTTAAATTTAATTCTTTCTGAGTAAACAGATACTTCAGACTCTTATGATCAGTATAAATATAACACTTTTCTCCGTATAGGTAGTGTCTCCAGATCTTTAAAGCAAAAACCACGGCAGCTAACTCCTGATCGTGAATATGATAGTTACGCTCATGAGGCTTTAACTGACGCGAAGCATAAGCGACGACCTTCCCATCTTTCCCATATTCAGGCTGAATCAACCCTGGGGCTTGAGTTAGAACAGTCTTCAGTTTCTCAAAGCTAGCTTGTTGGTCCTCATACCAGACAAATGGAACATCCTTCCTCAATAGTTTCGTTAGAGGAGTTACAATAAGGGAGAACCCCTCAACGAAACGACGGTAGTAACCAGCTAAGACCAAGAAACTACGGATCTCCGAGACATTCCTGGGTTGCTTCTAGTTCAGAATAGCCTCCACTTTGCTCGGATCCACCTGAATGCCATCAGCAGAAACGATATGTCCAAGAAAAGTCACTTCGCTGAGCCAAAACTCACACTTTCTCAACTTAGCATAAAGCATATTCTCCCTGAGAATCTGTAGAACAATCTTTAAATGCTTCTCATGTTCTTCTTCACTTCTAGAATACACCAGTATGTCATCAATGAACACAACTACAAACTGATCCAAATAAGGTCGAAACACCCAATGCATCAAATCCATAAAAGCAGCAGGGGTATTTTTTAACCCGAATGACATCACTAAAAACTCATAGTGCCCATACAGAGTACGAAAAGCAGTCTTCGGAATATCCGAATCTTTCACTTTGAGTTGATAATAACCAGACCTCAAGTCTATTTTTGAAAAGATAGAAGCCCTCGAAATTGGTCAAATAAATCATCAATCCTGGGCAGAGGATATTTGTTTTTAACCGTGAGCTTGTTCAATTTCCTATAATCAATACAGAGTCTCAATGTCCCATCTTTCTTCTTGACAAAGAGAATTGGGGCTCCCCACGGTGATACACTGGGTCGGATAAATCCCCTGTCCAACAACTCCTGGAGTTGGACTTTAAGTTCCTTAAGCTCCTTTGGGGCCATACGATAAGGAGCCATTGAAACCGGGGTAGAACCAGAATAGACTTCAATCTCAAACTCAACTTCTCTATCCGGAGGTAATCCAGGCAACTCCTTGGGAAAAACATCAGGAAATTCCTTGACAATCCGGATACCTTCAATATCAGATTGAGAACTCCTAGTATCCAAAATATAAGCAAGAAACACCTCAGAACCCTTCCTGATCATCTTCTCAGCTACCAAAGCAGACACAACATTCGTCAGAAATCCACGGCGTTCTCCGATCATTACAATATTTTGATTATCTGGGGTTTCATAACAACTCTCTTGGTCTCAAAATCAATATTTACTCGATGTTTGTCCCACCAATCTACGCCGAGAATCAAATCAAACTCTTCAAAGGGTAACTTCATCAGGTCGGCCAGAAAAATCTCCCCATTGATCTCTATAGGACATTCTCTAAAAATACGATCCAACACTATGGACTTGCCTAAGAGACTTTGAACTATCACTGAATGCTCAGTATTCTCAACAGGAATATTTAGTCCCTCAGAAACAGAAAGCGATACATAGGAATTGGTGGAACCACTATCAAACAATGCAAAGTATGGAACTGAATGAATAGTAACAGTACTTAAAATCACATTAGGCCCATCACGATCCTTTCGAAGTCTAGCAGTGTAAACCAATGTAGGTTGTCTGGCCTCAGATCTGACTGGACCCATATTCTGAGATACACGGCCTCTACTTGTCGATCCGGATGATCTCTCCTGAGTACGACCACCCGCAGGAGTCTGAATAGTACTCTGAGTACGAGCTGGTGTCTGAACAGAATGAGGTATCTCTGGACAATCCTTCAAATAATGGTCACCAGACCCACATTTATAACAAGTGCCCAATTTCTTCCTACATTCCCCAATGTGATGTTTTCCACAGTAATCACATATCTTCAAGGGTTGCAACCCAGAAGATCCCCCATGTCTAGAAGAATATACAGTTGAAGAACCAGATGCAGCAGGTCTGACACTCACACCGCCTCTCTGAAAGGAATCACCCCTGCCTCTCTTGCTAGGATATGCAGAAGAATCAACAGAACCAGAAGGCCTCCTGAATCGGGTTTGAGTTCGATCACTATCTCTCTTGTGCTCCATACCCAAATGCTCTATTTCCTCAGCAGTCTTGGCTATATTAACCAATGCATCAAAATTCCTCTCTCAGTGGGCAGCGACTCGACTCTTGATCTCATACCTGAGTCCATTCTTGAACCTCAAGCATTGATCTGTCTCAGTGTCCACAAGTCCAGGAGCATAACAGCTCAATCGGATGAACTCAACCTCGTAGTCCATAACAGACATGCTACCCTGCTCCAGATTATGAAACTCCTGACGTCGCTCCTGCAGGTATCTCTCCCCGATGTAGCGACTCCGGAAGCGCGTCTTGAAAAGATCCCATGTTAATTGATTTCTCGGAATGCTACCAGAAATAGATTGCCACCATCTAAAACTCTCTTTCTTCAACATAGTTAGGGCCCCCTTCAACTTCTGCTCAGGTCCGAGATCCATCTTATCCATAATCCTCTCTGTGTCCTCCAGCCAATACTCAGCGTCTGTCGGGGGTCCACCAGTAATACCCTCGAATGGAACTACACCAGCAGTGACCAAAGAATTTGAAATCTCAACAGCAGTCATATTACTAGGAGCTCTGGCAGCTCTATGAAACATGCGGAATATAGCTCTATTAAGGGCATCTTCATTTATGTCAGTATCCTCGTCTCCAGTGACAGGAGGATCTCTCACAAGAGTAAATTGATCATCATGATAAAGGGTCGAATCTACTTTCGGAACAGGAGGATCACGTGGTGACATCGGATCGTCTATCGTAATAGAAGGTCGAGTGACTCATCCTAGACCACAGCCACGTCCTGTCCTACGACCTCTAGCAGCACTCATCGTTGGATTTATAAGGCTTTACATAAAGAATTTGAAACATATGTCAGATTAGCATAAGGGATCTCGAGAAATCTTTAAATCATAAAATAAGGTGACATATTTTTTTTCTTCAAAGTTTCTTAAAAATCCAAAGTTTAGGACTCATATACAGTCCGAGTATTTAAAACCGAAAGCTCTGATACCACCAAATGTAACCCTCCGACCCGGTTTGTAAGTTAGACCCAAACCTAGGTGGTCACATATCCTATTCAGAGTTTTTTTTAACAACTTATAATATATTAGATATAATACAGAACAAAATATTAATAATACAGATATATCCAAAATGATAGCAAATACATGTCACCAGATACAACGGAAAAGCATGTAGAGATATATGTTCGTACAAAATAAATAGTTGATCTCCCCTGATGCCAAATCTGCTAGCTTACAATCTGATGTTATCTGAAAAAGGGTAAAAACTATAGAATGAGCTAAAAAGCCCAGTGTGCTCCAAACAGTGTATTAAAAACATACGAATAAAATATTCCAGTAAAATCAGTTTATCAAACATGTTTGTTTTATTTTAAAATATAAACACTACCCCCATCCGTCACGTACCAAATGTGTAGGTTCCCCAAAACCATACACCCCGTCACGTCCAGTAAGGCCCTGAGCACACAGCCGAGGAGCCGATAAGTAAGGCCCTGAGCACACAGCCGAGGAGCCTTCAAGTATACTTCCTCCAACATTACCCCCAATAAAACATTTTCTGTTCATAACGAATATTTATATCAAACATTAAAACATAATTCAAGTCAAGTAGCAGATCAGATTTCATGTCAAGTATCATATAAAAAAATCCAGGTCGAGTACCATTTCAAAATCCACGTCAAAAATCAAATAAACTATTTATGGGATAGTTTAAAACAGTAAGATAACACCGTCAGTAAACACACCTGAAATAGTCTAAGAAATCAGATAGGGAAGCCTATTACTGGGTTTGTTGATCACGCTCTGCTGCAGCGCTAGATCCTACGAATTGAAAAAATCCATATTGGAATCCTAATATAAATAATCTTTATTTAAATAATATACAAAAACCTACGGGTAATTCTTGTAGTACGCGATTCAGGATGATCTGACGAACGAACAACTCCAGACCTAACTGATCCACGCTCAGGTGAAACACGAGTACCTTCATAAAATATTTTATTGATAAATTCCTTTACCAAAACTCAAATAAATAATCAAAATACTAAAATACTAAGTCTTTTTGGGTTCACATGCTTGATTCAGGAATTTCGGATCACAATTTGACATAACGGACTTCGGAATCAGATTCAGGACTTTAAAAAACCTAAAGTATGACCTTCCGAAATTCTGAATTCTTGGTCAAAATCAAAGTCAACGGGTTTGACTGACGATTTGGAGACTTTGGAGTTCGAATTTAGCAAAACGGACCCCAAAAACGGATTCGGAACGTCGAAAACTGTCAGGATAGATATACTCGGAAAAGATTCACGGTCGTTTAATAGCCGG
>NW_024061847.1:0-61192 GCF_006381635.1 Hibiscus syriacus
CCAATTTTCCAAAATTAAAAGTTGTAACTGCTTTCTAAACGAATAAAGGATTGTTCCGCCGAAAAACGGTTACGACAGCTTGACGACTCTGCTGGGGAATATTTTTTTAGAGAGTGAGGCTGTAGGTCGATTACACATTGTCGTTTGGTGAAATTATGAGTTCGAGTCTTGATTAACTTATGATCCTTTTATTGAAGTTTTAATTGCTTCATTTTATTATTGTCTACTAACATTTTATTTTTACTTTCAGATCTGTCCAAGTTTTTGTCGAGAGGTTCTTTTTTCTTTCAAGTCAAAGAATTGAATGTTCTTATACACATCACGTGCATTTGCATGATGAGCTCTAGACCGAGTTTTGATCCAAATTAGTCGGGGTGAATGCTTACTCTCGTAAGAATTTATTCTTCGTATGAGTTTTAGCAAATAACCCATGAGATACATACTTTACCTTCGTAGGGATTATTCCTCGTATGGGTATAGGTAGTGAATCCCCTCGAATTGAACTCGATCCGCTCGAAACCTGTAATGGGTGAGGATCGGGTTTGGCAGCCCAGGGGGCACTAACATCAAGGAAAATTCGAGTACCTTTTCTCGTTAGAGCCGAAACCATATAGTGAATCGTAGAACGGTCACCCTAGGTATAGACATCGAACCTATGTCTGTCAGTAGGTATCCAAATAGATGTACAAAGGAGGAGTGTTTCTAAACCTTTACCTTTTTATTATAAGTTCATAGAATATATTGTTATTTTTTAATAACAACATGTGAACTAGATACCATGTAGTTAGGATTAATTTCTTGAAAAATCATTTTGGGTAGAAAGAATGTTCGGGTAGGAATGTTATTTAATTAAGCATGCGGTCGGGTAGATATCATGACAGGGTAGGTGTTATATTCATCTTTGAATAACATTTTTGTCTGTATCGATTATCTTACATGTACTAACTAATTCTTTTCTTTTGTTTATGTGCAATAACTTATTTCTTTGTTTGTGTCATTTTTCATCCTTTTTTGCATTGCATTACATTGTATCGTCATCACTAATGCAAAGTGTTGATTTGCAAGAGGATAGTCAAGTAAATTTTGCACAGAAGAGATAAAAAAAATTTCAATCAAGCAGTCGCATACACAGACAAGTGCCGAGGCTAAGAGAAGTCCCAGAGTACCAGAATGAGACTTGTCGAAGATCGTGCAACATTTGAGATTGGAAAGCTGATCCTTTGATCTAAGAAGTAATCCAATATTAGATTCTTATATACGATCATTCATTACTAGTCATCAGAAATGACGCACTGACTTCAGCACGCTGAAGCATTAACAGAGTTAGTTTACAAAGCATTGAGGGGCATCAGTTCCAAATACGAAGATCCAAGTGAAGCAGTGAGCTTGAAGATCGTGCAATATTCGAGACTGAAATGACGATCCACTGATCCAAGGAGTAATTTAGCAATAGATTTTTATTTATGATCATTTCATCATTAACTATCAAGGAGTAATGCACTTCAGCACCGTCGGGCATTAACGGAGTTAGGCTATAAAATACTTTAGGGGCATTTTCAAGGACAAAGAACCAAGATGAAATGGCAATCCACTTCAGACTTAATATCTAAGCGAAGACATGTCTGTAAAATGGACTGTGTTATAACGTGAAAGTTTTTATTTCTGGTGAAAATTATTCTACAATATCATCGTTGGGATCACATTTTGCATATGCATTTGCATATTTACATTTTGCATATGCATTTACATCTTTGTATTTGCATTTGCATTTAAATTCACATCTTTGCATTTTTATGTTTGTATTTTCAATCTTACATCATGTATTTGCATTTTGTTTCAAACTATTTTACATGCATTAAATCATGAAAATGTGGGAATAATTCGTGGAGGATTCCATGACAGAATTTTTGAAATCAAATTGGAGTTAACTTGGTTTTCCTAGATAAGGATAAGAACCCTGAATGAGATTATAGCAAGGGTTGGTAGAATCGAAAAACTCCAAGAGCAACTTATCAAGATTCAACAAGAAATGATCGATGAAGCAAGGAAGTTCCAAGTTGAATCCAGGGAACATATGTCCAAATTGATGAGCATGATAGTTACTATAATATATGGGGAGAAATCATCAGAGGACCCTATTATACAAAAAAGGATGAAGACTTCGAATGATAATCTGAATGATAGTGGTGCGGCCAATGCGATGGCAGAAAATGATCAAGAACCTGTTAAGGGATATGGTAATTCAAGTCAACTCCAAAAATCAAGTATGATTCCAGAAAATGCTACAGAGATCATACTGGAAAAGCAGAAGTTAAGGGTGAAACTTCTAATACGAAAGTGGAGCTGGACTCAAAGAAGAAAGGCATATAGGAGGTTCAAATGCCAGTAAAGATGACCAAAAAGAATAGAAAGAAGAAGAAGATAATACCTCTGATTCTGATTCCGATCTCATATTCAGACTTGTTACCTTTTCTTTTTGAAAGCGGGCTCCTAATGTCTATTCCTCCAAGGCCTAATACTTATTTACGTCCAGATTGGCAAGGTGTCAAAAATTCATGCGGCTATCATTATGGAGAGTTTAGCCACTCCACAGAAAATTGTGCGACCTGAGATTAAAGTTCAAAACCTCATCACGGAAGGATTGTTATGCTTTGAAAATGGAAAACCTAAGCTCCCCGGAAGCTCAAAACTTGTCGATGAAGGGATACCTGTAAACCAATGTCTCTCCCAAGACGTTGGTCAAACGTTGAACCTTCAAAATGAACATCTCAATGATCAGTCACAAGGTCTTCAATATGGTCATAATAATGGCAAGGAGAAAGTTTTTTTTGAATATCATGTTGGAGCCCGAGGACACTTTATCAAGAATTGCAGCAACTTCAAGCGACAAGTTCCAGATCTTTTAACTCATGGAGTTATAGAGAAGGATGTTAATAATCAGTCTGTTTCGGTCAAACAATTAGGATTTAGCTCCCCGAATGGTGTTGATGAAGTAAGAAATGAAGTGCAAATGGAAGAGGGCGTAAAAAGAGGAATGAACAAAATCAAGGAAAGCAAGATATGTGAGGCAGAGATAAATGATCCAACTTTTGAGACCTCTCTGACACTGAAAAATGAGATAAGTGTGGGAAATGACAAGCAAAAAGCTAAAGGATAGGTAATCCGAGACTGGCCGCAAAAGATGTCTTGGGAAATACGACCTCAAGGTTTTCAAGTGCCCATTTCCAACTTGCTATCCCCTTTAATCAAGAATTAGTACCTCACTCCAAGGCCTTTAAGAGTGAAGACTAGTCCATCTACTTATGGCTATGACCCGAATAGTGTTTGCAATTTTCATCTAGGGGCATTGGGCCATCATACTGACAAGTGCATACCATTGATGGAAGAGATAGAAAGACTCGTTGACAATGGAGTCCTGACTAGAGAAATGATCAAGAAATGGGGGGCAAATGAGGACAAGGACCTTGGGCCTATTATACACCCAACATTATAGGAGTAATGGGGCATGATAGATACATAAGTGGAAGTTGTTATCCACCACTATAGTACTTTCTATTTTCAACATCTTGTTTGAACTTTTTTTGTTCATTTCTCTGCCTTTTGTGTAATAAATAATTTTTTGTTGCTTTTAAGGTTACAAGCATTGAATCAATTTTGCAATCTTGCAGTTATTTGAATATCAATAGGATTAAAAACTCTTTATGATTAGGGTTACACATCTTTGAAAAATTATCAAGATTGAAAACTGGTAAAACAAGGACCTTGATCTGACTTCAGATGAAATATGCCCAAACATTATACCCTTCTAAAAATATGAGATAGCCTTCTCCAGTGCAAGGAATTAGATAAAAGGCTTGGTATTTACATATAGGAGCGTACAAAATGGGCCATCTTTTGTGTGACTTTGTGAAATTGTCTAGATTACTTTCTATTGATGACGTTCGATGATAAAATCTTCACAATTAGGTAAAGTCAGTTGCTTGGGAATTGAACTCTAACGATGAGATTTTCTGATTTCCACCAAAACACCTAGACTATAACAGGTTTTCTTGACAAGCTTAAGAAATTGATCCGTGTACCCAGATTATATTCTTATATATACAATAAAGCTTGAGTTGTCCCTCTAGAGCAATTGGTTAATAGCCTCGACTTTATGGATAATATTCAGCTAGCTTATTATACTATTATATACAATAAAGCTGAGCTATTCCGCTAAGGCAATTGGTTATAGAGGAAACTCGAAAGCCTTGGCTTTATGAATAGATTATATTCAAACCATGACCTTGATCGGGTACTTGGCAATTCGGTGTATGCTCCACTGTGATTGTCAAGTCAAAGACTTTGTGATGAGATGAACCCTTCAGCTAGCCCGATAAAGGCAAATTACAATAAAGCTGATTTCAGCTAGCCATACCATGGCAAATTTTATAAATAAAGAATTTCGGTAAAGATGGACTAAGGGAGTTAAGGAACACCTGTTATAGTCAATTTCACACGAGCACACAAAAATTTTATTTTTAGACCGATATTTTCGCATTGCTTTGGTTAAAGGGAAGATTTCACAGAAGTGAAATAGAGGTATTCTAGATGGTCTAGTAATTGGCTATGCTAGTTGCGTCATTTTTTCCACATCCAGTTAAAATACCAAGTCAAGAAAGTGAGGTATGTGGTAATGTTCATAAAGAGTGAGAGAGGAGTGACATCTTCAATAGATGTAACCATAGAAAATAGAAAAGCCAACCTGAAATTCACCCATAAATCTTGATACTTGTCAAAGAACTATAACTTTAAAACATTAAAGAGCTGTATATTCTTTAAACTCATGTTTATGATTTGATTCTATTGTGAACCTGTAAGAAACAATACTTTACAAAATTCTTTTATTCTTTGATAAAGAAAGGAGGAAAACATTTTGAGGACAGTCTCGAATGAGAAAGGTTCTTGAAGCAAGTTGAGGAATGTTATGCCTCTATTTGAGAAAAAGAATGAGCGATGCCAAAATGAGGAAGCACTTCACATTCTTGAAAGCAAGTGGTCAGGAAGATCAGGAGGGCTGGAGGAGAGAACTTATAACACTCTCTTGTGACATTATTAGCAACCTGATAAGAAGACGATGATTGTCTCGTTCAAAAAAAGGTCACATACCTCAGTGCATAACAAAAAGGCAAGAATGCAACCAGTCAAGCAGAAGATGACCACCTTACTCAGAAGAAGCACATATCTCAGTCATTTATGTTAGAAAGATTGGCCAATTCTTAAGTTTGTGATAACATGAAGATAATCCCTCGAAGTTACTTGACAACACTATTGTTTAGTAACACCAGAATGAGAGCATTCAAGATAAACGAATTTGAGCACAAATAGAGCCACAATGATATACAAATGGGGCATTATCAAAGTTGTACCTCGTGGGAATCATGAGATTCAAATTCAGTGGACATTAAGAGTGAAACTTTTGACTTGAAGGTTGAATATATTTTTAAAGGTCCATATTGTCCATGTGGGGCATCTTGAAGGCTAACACCAGCATGAAAAGGTTGGGATATTTTGAAAGTCCATTTCAACCAGAAATAGAATGTTGGGGCATTTTGAAAACCATTAAAGACATAAATGATCCATATGGGGCATTTTGAAAGCTTATGTTGAGGCATTTTGAAGGCTCATATCAACAAGAAACAATTTTGAATGCATTTTGAACAACAAATACTGGGGCATCCTGAAGGACCATATCATCATGTGTCAAGATCATTGATTTGAGCAAACATTTCTAATGAGACAAAAAGATATGAAGAATGAAAATGGTGAAATAGTAACAGTGGAGCTCACTATACATAATTGCTTTATTCATCAGGCAGTTGCATTATTCTGGTGATTTGATGCTGGCAGTTAAAGCATCACACTTGTGGTTTCACTGAGTTTGTTCTTAAGTGACTTCCTACAAAAGCTCTGAACATTATGCAAAGAGCTTTAATGACAAGAAATCAGGGCAGAAGCCACAGGAATAGATGAATGTACTATCAAATATTTTACAAAAATATGGGCAGAAGCCACATGAAATGATGAATGTGTGTCAAATGCTTTACGAACCAGTGATTATGGTGCTGAACGAATGTTGCGATCACATGGTGTTTCTATTTATGAAGTTTGTATTCTTCAATCCCAAGGTTAGAAGTGAGATATGATGAAGATTTCTTTCCACGAAAGAGTTGATAAAATCTTAACAACAAGAGACTAGTGGTATCAATTAAGGCTGAAAGATGGGTTATTGTTAAAAATGAGCCTCATTTGATGTGTGACTAGATGCAGTGACATGAAATTTGGATAGGTCCTCCTGATGTCGAGTTTCAAGAGTCAAATCAGAATTGACACAACTCTCCCTTTGATCATTACAAAGTTTGGCATAGTCATACGCATAGTCTCTGAAAATAGGGCAACACAGTTATATTTCTGATCGTAGCAAGAAGTTGAGAAAGAAAATGTTTTCTCCGAAGTGAAGATAGAAAACGAAGACGAAAAGAAGAGAGAAGAAGATTATATGGATCTTCAAAAATGCAAGTTGGAAATTATGAGTTGCTATATGAATATTTGAGTAGACTTTGGGAAGAAGTGATCAAGTAGAAGAAGAACGAGATGGACATTTTGAAGTTAAATAAAGATTGCATCAACATTTTTTGCATTCATAAGAACATCATTTGTATATAAAAAAGTCATGCATTACACCTACATGAATTTGCATATTTGCATCAAACATCCATTCAAAATAGTTGCATTCAGCTACATTTTTGCAGATATTTCAGGAAAAAATGAGAGTAAAAGACAACAAGACATCCTCAGCAAGAGAGAGCAATCATCTTCAGATTCAACATTTTCAAACAAATTTTGTCTTGCTTGAGACAGTCTCATTTAATAT
Source organism: Hibiscus syriacus (assembly GCF_006381635.1). NCBI lineage: Eukaryota > Viridiplantae > Streptophyta > Magnoliopsida > Malvales > Malvaceae > Hibiscus > Hibiscus syriacus. Next base: position 6,911 of record NW_024061847.1, read on the forward strand.
GGAGAATTTATCTCACTCAAGATTATTTTTCCTTGAAACATAAGATTTTATCTCATTCAAGATTGTTTTTCCTTTAAACAGAAGATTTTATCTCTGTCAAGATTGTTTTTCCTTGAAACAGAAGATTTTATCTCACTCAAGATTGTTTTTCCTTGAAACATAAGATTTTATCTCATTCAAGATTGTTTTTCCTTGAAACAGAAAATTTTATCTCGTTCAAGATTGTTTTTCCTTGAAATAAAATATTTTATCTCGCTTGAGATAATTTCCCTCGAAACAAAAGATTTTATCTCGCTTGAGATAGTTTCCCTCGAAACAGAAGATTTTATCTTGCTTGAGATAGTTTCTCTCGAAACAAATTTTGTCTCCCTTGAGACGGTTTCCCATGAAACAAATTTTGTCTCCCATGAAACAAATTTTGTCTCCCTTGAGACAGTTTCCCTTGAAACAAATTTTATCTCCCTTGAGACAATTTCACTTGAAACAGAAGATATTATCTCACTTGAGATAGTTTCGCTCGAAACACAATATTTTTAGAAACTAAGCCTGATTTTCAGGGGTTTCTTGAAGAAAAGCTTGAGAGACCATCGTGTTATGCAGGGGTTTCTTGAGGAAAAGTTTGAAGGACCATCGTGATATGTAGGGGTTCTTTGATGACAAGCTTGAGAAACCATCGTGATATGTAGGGGTTTCTTGATGATAAGCTTGAAGGACCATCGTGATATGTAGGGGTTCCTTGATGACAAGCTTGAAAAACCATCGTGATATGTAGGGGTTCTTTGATGACAAGCTTGAGAAACCATCGTGATATGTACGGGTTTCTTGATGAAAAGCTTGATGGACCATCGTGATATGTAGGGGTTCCTTGATGACAAATTTGAGAAACCATCGTGATATGTAGGGGTTTCTTGATGAAAAGCTTGGGGGACCATCGTGATATGTAGGGGTTCCTTGATGACAAGCTTGAGAAACCATCGTTATATGTAGGGGTTTCTTGATGAAAAGCTTGAGGGACCATAATGATATGTAGGGGTTCCTTGATGACAATTTGATGACAAACTTGAGAAACCATCGTGATATGTAAGGGTTTCTTGATGAAAAGCTTGAGGGACCATTGTGATATGTAGGGGTTCTTTGATGACAAACTTGATGATCACTTGAGGGACCAACGTGATATGTAGGGGTTCCTTGGTGACAATTAAGAAACTGAGCCTTTGGGGGTTTCTTGATTTTTTAAGTCATTCGGGCCATCCATAAGACCTTCAGTGCAGAATGTTTTCAAATGAGATCTAAGAAACTGAGCCTTCGGGGGTTTCTTGATTTTTAAGTCCTTCGGGCCATCCATAAGACATTCAGTGCAAGATGTTTTCAAATAAGATTTTAAGAAACTAAGTCTTCGGGGGTTTCTTGATTTTTAAATCCTTCGGGTCATCTGTAAGCCTTTCGAGCAAGATGATAAAACCTTTGGGCCAATACCTTTGGGTACTTCAAACACAATTATTACTGACACATGATAATCTTTTGCAGGTTTGAAAATTTTCAAAGAGAAGATAAACAAATCAATATTTCCAATGGAGAGTTCATAATGAGAAGAACTCATCCGAAAGAGGGAGAAGATGTTCATAATGAGAAGAGCTTGTTCGACCTATCACTCGATTCATTACATTTCGAATCAGTGACGTCTCGCTTGAGGGATTGACATTTCCAAAAGAGTTCATAATGAGAAGAACTCATCCTAAAGGAGAAAGTTCATAATGAGAAGAACTTGTTCCTTTTGATTCCATCACAGAAAGAGGTGGATCAACATTTTCAATGGAGAGTTCATAATGAGAAGAACTCACTCAAAGAGGAAGAAGAAGTTCATAATGAGAATAACTTGTTCAACCTTGCATCAGTATTTCCAATGAAGAGTTCATAATGAGAAGAACTCATCCAACGAGGAAGAAGAAGTTCATAATGAGAAGAACTTGTTCAATCCAATGCATTACAAAGAAGGATATCCAAATCACATGCTAAAAAAATGGGACAAAAACTGGTTGTCTTTTTCATCTTTGCCCTATTCTTGTTAACACAAGAATGTGTAAAGAGGGGCAGCTGTAGACACCCATTTTTGATCGGGCTTAAAAAAATATTATAGATATTATTATTATAATTATTATTATTAATAATTTTATTACATATGTTTGCAGGCATGATATTCAGACCCAACAGTACAAGGTTCAGTTCACCATTACAAGCTTAAGCCCAACAAATAAGGCTCAGATGTGCAAGAAGACCCAACAAGCCCTAGAGGCCCAACTACAACAGCAACCCAACAACAGATGCGACCCGAGTCTAGCAACCCGACCCATGACCTGGATCTATCCCATTTTAGATTAGGGTTTTCTAACCCTAATCACTTATTACCCTAAGCCACTACCGCCGTCAATGAACCCAGCCGCAACAGTGAACGCCGCCGCCTTTCCTTGGCGAATGGACTACCGCCGAATGTCCCCAAGTCTTCGCCGATCAACATGGTCGTCATCACTTATGCCAAAGGTCACTCAAAAGCACAAAGACAAGATAGAATATTAGATATCCACTAAACACATTTTTTAATCAAACAAAATCCCAAAAATTTGATCCTTTACCTTACCCACTGCTCGAAAATCAGTGAAAAATCCACTCAAAACACTACTCATAAAAGGTCATTACTAGCAACCATATAAAGAGGAAGCAAGCAGCAAATATGGAGGGGAGGAGGGGGAAACCGAACCAAAAAAAGAAAAACTGTGGGGAAATTCAAACAAGAGGAATTCGAAAGAGAGCTTATCAAAGGGGGTGTGGTTCGTCAGAGAACACCAAAAGACACTGAATTTTGACATTTTTTCGAAAGGTAAACTTGTATATCTACGGGCCTAGGAGGGTTTTTAGTCTAAAATAAGTTAATATTTGGCTCAAGGAAAGAAATACGAACCTTTTGATAGGGGTTGGGTCGCATCGGCCACCATGGACCGCCGTGCGCCGCAGTGGGTTGGCGCCGGTGAGTGGCGGTCTTCCCTTCCCCGGTGATGAGAGTGGAGAGAGTTCTCTCACTCTCTCTCTCTTTGATTTCTTTCAAAAATGAAATAAATGAGAGAATGAAGAGTTGAAAACCTCATGTTAGGCTTAAATATCCCCATTAAACGACGTAGTTTCAAGAGGGATCGTTTGGTAATTTTATGATTGGGTAAATTCTGTTTTGGGTCCTTATTACCTTGTAATTTTACGATTCAATCATTAAGTTAAATTTTATTTTATTTAGTTTCGAGCATTTTATTTTTCAGTTATTATGTTTCAGTCCTATTATTACATGATATATTATTATTGTGAATATTTGATTTTGGTTACAATATTTATAATTATTTTATTTTAGCCATTGATTTAATGTTTTATATATTTTCCTTAATGTTCGAATTCAGTCACAATCTTCATAAATATTTTATTTTAGTCACTATTTAAGCAATTGGTTTAATTGTTGTTTGGTCTTTTATGTGTCTGATAATTTTATTTTAGTCCTTAATATTGTTTAGGGGTTATTCTTAATTTTAATATATGTATTATTTGATATTTTGATCTAAGGAATTTGCAATAGATTAATTGATTTCAATTTCAAAGGAAAATTATAAACAAAGTATATAGTTTATTAGTTTATGTGGTCCTTAAGTTTTAGTAATATTTTTTTAAGAATATTTAATATTATTAATTTATAATATTAGAATATAAATGAAAAAAACAGTAGGAAGAAAATAACATTAGATTCAATGATAATTGAGAGTTGAAATATTATGCCGACAATTCACCATATTCAATGACCCTGTTTCAATTTTGACATCAATGTCATTTAATATAATTAATTAATTATTAAATGATAACATATAAGTTAGACACCATAAATTAATTTTGAAGATACAAAGTTTTGCATTTATATTGGACTAATTTTTCCTTAAAAAGTAGAATAGGATATAATTATTAAGAATTAGTAGGGGTTTGATTTGATATGTTAGTTGGTACTTTGACTCTTAATACTATTTTGGCTGAAAATAAAACATTTAATTTTACATCATAATTTTATACCTTGGGATAAGATTACACGGTAGAAATTCTTTTATTTATATTTGTGGTTATGTTCTACGAATTTTTATTTTTTTTTTCTATTTTAGACATTTAAATGTATGTTTTGCTATTTAATCCCTTAAATCTTTGTTTGTTCTATTTTAATCCTTTAAATTCTTGTTTTTTGCTGGATCTATTATTCGAGTAAAATGATTTCTTTCATTAATTAATTTGAAGTGAGTTAATCAATATTTAATAAATGGATCATATTTTAACTTGATATTTGATTCATGATTTTCATCATTTACGATAACGTGTAAGCGACATAGTACCAATTTTGGGCGCTGTGGGGTGCTAATCCTTCCCCAAGCGTAACCGACTCCCGAACCCGTTTTAATCGAATTTTTGGTAACGCAGATCAATTTTGTCTTAAAAACGATTTTTCTTAAAATTATTTTTTTAAAAGACGTTTTTAGGTATTCGACCTACCTAACCTAAAGGTTGATGGTGACTCTTTTCAATTCTATCCAATTTAATTCCAAATCACCTATTTTCCAAAATTAAAAGTCGTATCTGCTTTCTAAAACAAATAAAGGATTGTTCCGTCGAAAAATGGTTACGACAATTACCATTTTAATTGTTTAGTATGTCACGACTGTTAAAATATGTCAACCACTCAAAACGTGACATGTATCGCGTTTATGTATTTTTAAAAATGTTACTTTTAGAAAAACTTAAAATTATTTATAAAAAAACCCTAAATTTCTTTAAAATAAAAAAAACTTAATTTCAATCTCATTTCAACCATCAGACGCAAACAACACCATCAATCAATCAAAACTCCAATACTATTGACCAATCGAAGTTAGTGTTTCGATGAACAATCGAATGTATATCAGTGGTTGAGAAATAATTTAATCAGATAGTTAGTTACATTCTGTTAACAATTAGTTAATAATTAGTTAGTAAATCAATTACTGTTACTAGCTTGTATAAATAAAATATTGTATCAATATATTTGAAATATATTGAGGAATTCTTTTACACATGTTTATTTTTAACATGGTATCAGAGGAAAGGTCTCGATCTTTTGCTCGACCTTTATGATTTCTCTGGGTTTTCATTATCCATTTCTTTGCTCTTCTCTTCTTTCTTCATGAATTCTGTTGATTTCACCCATCCCCTTTATCTTTACCCATCTTATATGCCTGGAACCATTTTGGTTTCTCATTAATTAACTGGGGATTGCGAATTATAATCTGTGGAGTCATTTGATTTAGATTACATTTTTGTCAATGAAAAAATTAAGGTTCATCAATGGTGATTACGGTCGCGATGATTTTGGGGAGCTTCTTCAATCATAGTAGGATCTTTGTAATGCGATCATTCTTTCATGGCTGCTGAATACTGTGAGTGCTGAGTTTTTTGTTGGATTGGTGTTTACGTCTACTACTGCATTTGTATGGAAGGATTTGAGAGATCAATTCAACAAAATTGATGGCTCTTGTATTTTTTGCATCAAGAGATTGCTCTAATTACTCAAGGATATTCTTCTGTTTCTACCTATTATTCGCGTCTCAAGCTTCATTGGGATGAATACAGTGTGTTGGTGTATGCTTCTTCTTGCAATTGTGCTGACTCTCAGCAAGTTTTAAATCACGTTCTTCAACAACGCTTATTTCAATTCTTAATGGGTTTGAATAAGGCCTATTTTGCAGTTCGGAGCCAAATCCTTCTTATGAGTCAACTTTCATCGGTCAATCGTGCTTATTCCATGGTCGTACAGGAGGAATCACAATAGTGATATTCATATAGTGTTTCACCTATTTTTGATTCTGCTGTAATGTATTTAATTTCCTTTAATGTTTGTCGTGCGCGATACAATGGTGTTTGTGATTTTTCCAAGATTCGGGGTCATAAATGTGAACCGTGCTATAGGCTTAATGGTTTTCCTCTTAATTTTAAGTTCACAAAGGGCAAGAAGAATTCCTTGGCCATTATTGTTAGTTCTAAGCAGCTTGATACTAATTCTGGCTCCAGTTCCTTGTTTACTCCTTTGGCTCCAGTTTTTACCACAGACCAGTACAATTGGCTTTTGGGGCTTCTCAACAAAGATTCTTCTGAATCTAGTGATGTTGCTGCTTCTAATTTTGTAGGTATGGTTATTGATGGTTTACCTGCTTCTTAATCAGGTTTAGTTATATAGATTCTTGACACTGGTGCTATAAACCATATGTTGTTTGATTTTCAATTCTTGAGTAATCCTGTTGCATTTTCTTCACGTTTTGTCCATCTTCCGAATAGTAAAACTCTTCCAATCACTCACATTGGTTCCTATTCCTTTGATTCTCTTTATCTTTTACATAATGTTCTGTATGTTCCTTCATTTACTCACAATTTGTTGTCTATTTCCAATTTAACTCTTGATTTGAATTGTGTTGTTCAATTTTATCCTGATTTTTGCATCTTTCAGGATCTCTCCACTGACAAGATACTGGGTATTGGTAGGAAATGAGGAGGCTTATATGTTCTTGAGTCATCTAATTTTTTTCTTGTTATGCTTCTAAAGTTTCTAGTATGTCATTCAATATTTCATTTCATTGTATGTCTTTGTTGATAATAAAACTTCTATTTGGCATGCTCGGTTGGGTCATGCTTCTTTGTTGAAATTGCACCATATGTCTTTGCTTGATTTTAAATTGGATTCTTCTATCATTCATTCTTATTTTGTTTGTCCCTTAGCTAAACATGTTCAATTATCTTTCCCAATTAGTCAGTCTAGGTCTGATATTCCCTTTCAGTTGATTTATATGGACATATGGAGTCTTTATAGGGTTCTACCCATAGTGGTCATAGATTCTTTCTTACAATTGTTGATGACTGCATGAGAATGACATGGGTATATTTGTTGAATATCAAGTCTGATACTCTTGTTTATTTAAAAAAAAGTTTTTCCTTGGTTCATAATCATTTTCAAGCCTTTATCAAAACAATTCATATTGACAATGGGTCTGAGATTCTTAGCATAAAGTGTTCTTTTTTTCTCTTTTTTAGGGGTTGTTCATCAATCTTCTTGTGTTGACACCCCTCAGCAGAATGGGGTACCTAAAAGGAAGCATAAACATGTATTTGGAAGTGGCCCGTGCACATCATTTTCAGTCTCAAGTACTTATTAAGTTTTAGGGAGAGTGTTTTTTAACTACTTGTTACATAATTAATCTACTTCCTTCTGTAGTTCTTGATTGGAAATATCCTTATGAATTGCTTCATCATCAACCACTTTCATTATCTCATTTAAAAGTATTTGGTTGCTTGGGTTATGCTACTAATACTAAGCTTCGTGATAAGTTCTTTCCTAAAGTTGTTATTTCGATTTTCATGGATACTCTGTCACTCAAAAGGGCTATTTGATGTTTAGTCTTGTCTCTAAGTCATTCTTTATTAGTAGGGATGTTCGCTTTCATGAAAGTTCATTTCCTTTTCATTCTCCCGAGTTGTCATCCAAATTATTTCCCACTCAACCCTTTGTTCCTGATTCTGAATTTTTTGTTCTTGCTTTATTGTCTTTAGCTGATATTTCTCATAGTCATCATAGTCGTTCTGTGTCTCATGCACCAATTTCTTGTTCTTATTATAATGTTGTTGCTCCAATTGACCAGGTTGTTAGGAGATCTTCTTGGATATCAAAGCCTCCCTTTTTGTTGAATGAGTATGTTTCCTGCCAATCTTCCACCTCTAGTTCTTATCATATTTCGAATAATTTTTCTTATTCTTATATTCATTTTCATACTCAATCATTCATTTCTTATAGTTCTATAATTGAACCTACTACTTATAATGAGACTATTCAAAACCCTTTATGGATTAAGGCCATACAAGAGGAAATTGAAGCATTAGAGTCAAACAATACTTGATGTGTGGTTCCTTTGCCACCAAGGAAGGTTCTCATTAGATGCAAATTGGTGTACAGGGTTAAGTATCAGTCCAATGGTGAGGTTGATCGCTACAAGGCGCGTTTGGTTACGAAAGGTTACAACCAACGAGAGGGTGTAGATTATGTTGAAACTTTCTATCATGTTGCCAAACTTATTACAGTGCGTACTGTCTTAGCCTTGGCTTCTATGAAACATTGGTCATTGTTTCAAATGGATGTGTACAATGTTTTTTAAGGGTAATTTTATTGAGGAAGTTTACATGAAGCTACCACAGGGATTCTGCAGCCAGAGGGAGAACACAATTTGTAGATTAAAGAAGTCTATTTATGGCCTCAAACAAGCTTCCAGGCAATGGAACATGAGGTTAACTGAAGCCTTAGTTGCTGTTGGGTACATTCAAAGTAAGTTTGATTTCTCACTCTTTACAAAAAGAAAAGGAACAAACATAGTGATCATGCTTATATATGTTGATGATTTGTTGATTACTGGTAATGATGCTGCAATGATAGATGAAATGAAAGGAATCATGCATGCTAATTTCCGAATGAAGGATTTAGGAGAACTTAAGTATTTTCTTGGTTTTGAGATACTTAGATCAAGTGAAGGGATTTTGTTAAACCAAAGGAAATATGCACTAGAGCTTATTGAAGAAACATGATTAGGATGGGCCAAACCTGTTTGCACTCCTATAAAGCAGAATGATAAATTCACTACTATTGATTATGACTCTAAATTGGTAGAAAGTAGTGAACAAAAGATATATGATGAAATGTTGCAGAATAAAAAAGAAGTATTCCAGAGGTTAATAGGAAGATTAATCTACCTTACTCATACAAGACCATATATTACTTAAGTGGTACATCATCTAAGTTAGTTAATGCAGCAACCCAAAATATCACATTTAGAAGCATCACTTAGAGTGGTTAAGTATATAAAAAAGAATCTTGGTCAAGGAATTTTACTATCTTTTGCAGGATAATATCAGTTAATAACCTTTTGTGATGTTGATTGGGCAGCCTGTTTGATGACAAGAAAATCAATTATTGGTTTTTGTGTTAAGCATGGAAATTATTTGGTTTCTTGGAATCAAAGAAACAAAATACCATAGAGATAATCAACAAAGGCAGAGTACATAAGTATGACAATGGTAGCAGCTGAAATTGTATGCTTAAGAGGTTTGTTGATGGAATTGAGTGTAAAGGACTTGCAGTCAGCTAAACTCTATTGTGATAATAGGACAAAATTGCAGTTGCAGCAAATCCAATGTTTCATAAAAGAACAAAACATATTGAAATAAACTGTCATTTTATTCGGGAAAAAATACAAGAAGGGATAATATAAAAAAATTATGTTTCATCAGCAAATCAATTGGCTGATGTTTTGACCAAGGCTTTGGGAACACATCAACATGAATATTTAATTTCTAAGTTGGGAGTAAATGATATCTTTAGACTACCAACTTGAGGGGGAGTGTTGAGAAATAGTTTAGTAAGTTAGTTAGTTACATTCTGTTAACAGTTAGTCAACAATTAGTTAGTAAATCAATTACTGTTACTAGCTTGTATAAATATAATATTATACCAATATATTTGAAATATATTGATGAATTCTTTTACACAAGTTTATTTTTAACAGCCATCTTACAAACTCATGTGATTTTACGTCTATTCAATCAGTCCCATGTGATTTCGTACAATGCAATACAAAGATCAAAGAAAAGGAGAGGTGGGAAGATAGAAATTTAGGGTTATTAGGGATTTAGGACTTAGGAAAAATTAGAGATTTAGAAGATTGAGGTGGCGATAATAGGATGACTAATAGTGAAGGTCTGACGATGGGTAGGTAGACGATCTGATATCAGCACGTTTTCATCTATAAAGGGAGTACTTTTGAACATCTTTATATTGAATTTACTTATTATTAATATATGCTATTATAATACATTTTATGATAAGAATATTAGTTAAGTAACTTAGTATGAATTCATATTACACATTGTTATTTTTAATATGTTAAGAATGTTAGGATAGTTTTATTATCATATTATATATACATCAAGGCAGCATACTTATAATGCATTTCATTAGTTTATTTGCATTCATGTTAAACTCTTAGGCTTTATACATTATCTTACACATATTAGGAGATGATGTACTTAGCTCATGACCATCATACTTAGCTCACATTACCATAAACAAACATGGCAGCAAGGTATTTAGCTCGTTTTAGCTCAATATCATGAACTTACCTTGTTTCCTTGCACATATAGGTACAATGGAGTGTGATGCACGTTGAGGTAGCTTGGTGAATGATTTGGACGTCATGCATAGCTCACAAACAGCTCACAAAGTACAAGGCAGCTCATGGAATGCTAAGGGAAGCTCGGTTCAGCTGGATAAGCTTCAGGCTAGCTAAACTTAGCTAGTTGGACTATTTGAAGCTGAGTTGCTAAAAGTGATGACAAAGGTAGCTGAATGTAGCTGAACATGCTGTTATGGAGCTCAAAGGGACTCGGCTAGGAAGATCATTCATAAACAGCCCTATTCTTGCTAGCTAGCTCAACACTCAAGCTAGCTTGGAAGGAGACACATGCACGCCTAAGATGGAACCCATGATCAGCCATCATTCCATGCGCAAGGCTACACCACAAGCATCCTAGAGAGGCCATGTGCACGCCTTGTGACCAGACCACCATGTGATTGGCGTGTGACTTCATTTAGGCGCCAAGATGAAGAGTCCTCTTACCATTCGGCCAAGCACTCCTTACTCTCCAATTTGGCGCCAACTTGAAGGGGTACAAGCACTATTCGGCCAAAGGATATTTTCCTCCATTTAAACCGAACCATCCTCTCTATTTTTAATTAAATTATGTCATTTTATAGAGGCACAAGGGCTGGCCGAAACCTCTTGTAACCATTCGGCCAAATCCTTCCATTTCCTATAAATAGGAAAGAATATTTCATTTGTAAGCACACCTTTTATTCAATTAAAGTGAGATTATTCTCTTCTTAAGTCCTGGTGACTTTTTATCGACTTATCAAGTATTTTATACTTGTGGCGTCAACCCCTTCCTTTCATCTTGATACTTCTGGTTCCTAGTTCATATAACTAGTGGGTCAAAGTACTTAACACCATCCCTTGAAGAAACAATATAAAGAATGGGTCTCTGCTCTATATAGCATTGGTTCTTCTTTGAGATCTCTTCAAGATACTATCCTCACAACCATCCTTTTATTTCATCACCATAACCATAGCCTTATCAACTATCTTCCGCTTCCATTACTCATTATTTAAATAGCCTACCAATTCACCCATACGTCTACCACCCTTAACCATTCTACTTTGAGCCATTCACTTTGCAGGTTGTTTTGCTTCCTTCCTAGATCCACAATCATTTGAAAAGGTACAAGTACCTTACATCACGATCGACGATAGCGATGTCGACATGTGTGGTTAACATTGATAAGTGGGATTATAATCATTGATTTTAGATTTTTTTTGTGATTTTAAAAAAAATAAGAATTATTTTTAAATTAAAATTTTAGGGTTTTAAAATAAAATATTTAAACATTTATAAACACAACACATGTTTTGTTTAAGTGATTGAAACTTTTTAATGTTAGCGGCATACCAAACACCTAAAATGATAACATCGAAAATATTATACTCACTTAAAAAAACACTTTAAACATCTAAAATGAGGAAAATATAATTTAAACATATATCTTTTTAATTAAACCTAATTAAAATAACTCCACTACAAGTAACTTAAATACTGAAAAACCTAATGTCTCAATATTTGAAACTCCACTACAATTCTTATTCGCAAATAAAATTCTGATCTTAATTTTAAAAGATAATGTTCTCTACACCTAAATAAATAAACTTACTATTACAGAATCCAACCAAAATTTCAAACATAAATTATATTTTCTGCCTCCAAATCTATTGATTTTTTTGGGCTTAATATCCAAATAATTGCTCAAACTATATCATTTTTCTCGAATAGGTGCCTACAATAATTTTTGGCCTATCTATGTGCCTAACGTTACAAACGTTACCACTTTAGGTACCCAGGCCGTCAATGGAGTTAATTTCCTCCGTTAAGTGACACGTGTCACAATATGATAAATTTAAAATTTTTATATAAAATTAAAAAAAATAAAATTATATATTTTTTAAAAAGAAAACACATAAGTTTTGAAATAACCCCAAAACTTTGAAAACCTTCATTTCAACCCATAACCCACACAGACTGCTGTCATTTGCCGTTGACGAAGCTCACCCAACCTCACCTCTTCCCAACGGCCAAAACCCCTACGAAATTGTGACCGATCGACAATGAATCAATGTTTTATACCCCACAAACTCTAGGATGAAAATCACGATCCAACGCATTTCGACAATCAATCAGCAACAAATACGACATCATATAACTAGGATGATGGTAGAGACTATGTCAGCGGTGGTGGCTGTGGCCAGAGAGGACGACGACGTGTTAGTGTTAGGATTTGAGGATTTTATGGATTTTGAGGATTTTATGTAATTTAAAAGAAATTAAAGGTTTTTTTATAAATATAATAATATTTTTAATTTTTTTAAAAAATAAAATTTAAATTACCAGATTGTGACATGTGACACTTAACGGAGAAAACTAACGGTAGTTACAATCCGGGTACTTAAAATGGTCACGTTTGTAATGTTAGACATCTAGATGGGTAAAAAAGTACTGTAGGCACCTATTCGAGAAAAATGATATAATGTGTGTACTTATTTGGGTATTAAGCCATTTTGTTTTATAAAAAAAATACTAAATCAAATAATATAAAAAGATTATATTAAATCAAATAATGGAAGACAGTTGGATTTTAAAAATTGACAAGTTTTCGACATTCTTTAACTGAAAGTAATTTCCTGACATAGCGAGTTGAGCCCTGAGCAGCGAAAAGCTCGTTTGCCTTTATTATTGCCGATAGTTGTACATAATGGGATCCCCCAAACTTGGCTCATAGATCAAATATTAATTAGGATAAAATACATAAATGAAATCAGAATTATAGTGTATTGTTTTATTGAGTCTTTTAATTATTAAAAATTATAAAATAGTATCTTAACTATAAAATATTACTTTATTGAGTCATTCGACTATGAAAAACTATAAAATGGTTATCTGACTATTCATATATTCCGAATTCGTCATTTTCTATTAAAAAATTAATAGTCGTTTGAGTTAGACGTTAACATACTAACTAGTATATGATAAAATTATATTTTAATGACGTCTACTATCGTTACTTTTAATACACCTCAAACGATTATGGGACCAGATTTTGTCATATATCTATCAACAAGTTAACGTCCAACTTAAAAGGCCATCAATTTTTAATGAAAAAGGACGAGTTTGGAACATATTAAATGTCATATGACCAGTTGTCTCTTTTGAGATAGTTTTGCTTGAAACACAAGTTTGCCTTCCTTGAGATTGTTTCTCTTGAAACACCAAATTTATCTCCCTTAAGATTGTTTCACTTGAAACTATTTTTCTTGAAATGCCAATTTCTCTCTTTTGGGACAGTTTCCTTGAAAAAAATTCATCTCACTTGAGATATTTTCTCTTGAAAAATTATGTCTCGCTCGAGACATTTTCCTGACATGACTTAACTCGCAATGGAGGAGTCATTCACAACTTAGCTCAACTTGTGACGAGGAGCTAATTTTCTACATTTTAGGCATGCCTAAGAGCATTGTATTCATGATTTTACATGCATATGTATCATTTTGCATATTTTTTGAGTCAGATTTCAACTTCACGATGAAAGATATTGGTCTCGAAGAAAATCCAACTTTAGCTTAACTTCACCATCTTGAGTAGAGGAATCAATCATCTTTATCATCTTTAAATATTCATAGACACACTAACCAATGGTTATGTTGACTTTTGTAGATTCAACTACTTTGGGACCTTGATGAACCAGACGAATATTTTCAAACCCATCTACTTGAAGATGTTAAAGAACCTTCAGAATGGACTCAAAAAGAGCCACTCATTCTTGAAGATGAAAAAAAGAAAGTGAAAGAGCATATCAATCAAAAAATGATAACACCAAGGAACGAAGCTACATCAACTGGACAAAAAGTGATCATTTTTTTTTATCTTAGCTCTATTCCCATTATACGCTAATGAGCAAAGAGGGACAGTTGTAATACCCAATTTTTATCCGGGCTCCAAACTCATCTGAATGCAAGAGAGTTTGTTTACACTGACCATGGTGAAAATAAAAGTGTCATCATATCAGAAAATATCCCGGAAGAATCTTGCTATACTCAGTGTGATCTCCTATCAATAGAAAAAATATGCTAATTGATGTGATTAGATAATATTAGATGTTTTTTCCTTAGATAAGAAGATCTTGTATTATTTAAGCACATCTTAATCACCGATGTAAATAATATAGACCATTGGATGTTTGGAGGCTCAACTATAAATAATGGCCTTTTCCATCTCATTATATGAGGAATAGAGAAAAAAAGGAGGAAAAAAAAAAGAGAGAAATCACCAAATAGTTGTAATTTGAAAATTAAGAGCAATACAGAAGAACTTTTGTTTAAATGACCCGAACCCTTCTAAGTAAATCTTTGGTAAGATGTAGATTTGGTAAAATGTAATTTTAGGTATCTGACCTTACCTAACTCAAAAGGTTGGTGGTGACTCTAAAAATGTAAAATTATTCACTTTAAGTCGAGACGCGAATCTTGGGCCACCTGAAGGACCATTACGACAAAACTTTAGATAAAATTCTAATTATAGTCTTTTTTGTAAATCTAAAATAATATAGGGCCAAATTATAAATTTACCCATTTTTAATATCTTTCCTCCCTTAATTTTCTCTCTCGCTAATCTTCATTAAAGCCAAACACAAAATTTTCTCTCCTCCTTCAATTCCTTGTTTTAGTTACTTCTTTGAAATAGAAAAACACAGAGGAAGAGGCTTACCTGAAGCTATTCCAAAACTGTGAACCTCTAAAACACATAATTGAAACATCATCCACTCAACTTGCAACCCAATGCAAACTGAACAATGGGAGGGGCTTACTTGAAGCTATGGTGAAGACGATAGTGAAGAAGATGCATTGGGCATGGGAAGATGGCATCCCAGCCCAGCCACTGGTCGGTCCTGATTCAGTACCCGTTTCAGTCCAACTGAGAGCAGGGCATTCACGATGGAACCCATTGCCATCCATAAAGCCTCAGCGTCGTACCACCAAAGGATCACCCCACCAAACAAAGCCGACACCAACCACTTGCTCTATCATTTCCAATGACCCTAAATTAATAAATGCCTAAATCAGTGTCCTAAAAGTGTATATAAGACAAAAATACACTCACTAGATGATTCAAAGGGCCGATCCAATTCGGCTCCGCCTACAACAACTGCAACTACGACGACAATGGCAAATAGAGCGATGGCCGCATCGAATCGATCAGGAAATGATTCCGTGGAAAACAAATCAGTGAATCGATGTTCTAGTTGCAGAAAACGTGTCGGGTTGACCGGATTCAGGTGTCGATGCGGCCTGCGAGGACTTTTATGTTCGGATCATCGGTACTCCGATCGATACGATTCAGGTGTGGTCGTGTTTGGCTTAATGAAGATTAGCGAGCGAGCGAGAAAATCAGGGGAAGAGAAACATATTAAAAATGGGTAAATTAATAATTTGGCCCTGCATTATTTTAGATTTACAAAAAGGCCAATAATTAATATTTTATCTAAAGTTTAAGGGCTACAATAAAAATTAAGCCATTTTAATGACATGCCATACTATCAAACTAACAACATCTATCGATTTAGTGATCATATCTTAATTAAAACGAAACGAAAGAAACCAAATCTTATGTTTTCTGAATCCAATGACCAAATCTTATATTTTATGAATCCAATGACCATAAGTTTATAAAACTCAAAAGAAAGTGTCCAAATATATAGTTTACCCAAAAATCAATGTAAAAGAAAATGAATAAAAGCACGTAAAATCTAATAACTATAATAATTATATTAGAATGGGGAATTGAAAAACGTTAAAATTTGCACGAATTTCAGTGACCTCGATGGTAAAGGAATTGTTGTTATTCCTTTAGATCTCTGATTCGAGCATCAGGAATACAAGGCGTACGAGCTATCAATGTCAAAAAGTTGAAAATTATATTTGAACAGATATTACATTATACCTCATATAATTTAAAAAGAAGTAAAACTTTTGTAAAGATGAAACACTAAGACATTTGCTAGTTAAGACATTAGAACATTAAGTACTAAACTAGAAGTAAATGGCCTGAAAATCAATCATACAATCAAACTTCATGTAGAAAGAGAATAATACATGAGACTTTTTCTCGAACAAAACAAAAATCAATGTAAGCTATGATAAAACATACACATATGAGGTAAATTTATTTGTTGGCTTTCGATCCTAAAAGGAGAAGCCAGAATGGCCATTTAGGAGTAAAAAAAAACAATATTTTTGAAAGATTAAAGATGATATTTTCATGGATAGCAAAGCTTATTGCTACACTTTTAATATTTATTTCAATTTTCAATCATTTACTCATACAAACTATGAACCAAACTATGTTTTAACATCTGTGACTATAAAACTCTCCCAAAATCTCTTTAAACCTCAAGGTTTTAAGTTTGGCCAAAAACAGAAACCTGAGGCTTAAGTGTTTGAAATCTATTATGAGCACATATTTTTTTATGTACATTGTTATCATAAAATAAGACATAAATTAAGTAACTTATTATGTTATAAAGTCATAAGGTATTAAAAGTATCATAGAAATAAAAGTATATATACTATTAAAGTTGTATTTATAATTTGATGAGGGGTAGAATTATAAATAAACATCAAATTATAAATACAAATAATAACTGATTTTTAAATAAGCTATATAAAACGATTATGGTTGTTAAGAAATAGATCATCTCGTATTTTCTCTTATCCAATCAAAGAGTTTATACTTAAGAGAATTCTATCTTCTTGAATGATCACAACTAACACTACAAGAAAATATACCTTTAATGACACGCGAACGATCACACACGCTAATTTATGACTTGCAAAACATGTGTCATTAAAAAAATGTCATGTTTTTAAAAATCTGAACGATTTATGACTTACAATAATGTGTGTCATATTTAATAGTCATAATCCAAAAAATTTACAAAACACAGAGTATAGTTTTAAATGTGTGTCATCTTTAGGAGTCGTATTTTAATTTTCCCCCCATTATTTTCATCCTTTCCCGCTTCTCTTCCCCCCTCGTTAATCAATTCACGCCCCATACTTCCCCTTTTTCTCTTTGCATCAGTCCACTGGTTTCGCCATTCCCCTCATTGTTTATCTACAAAGTGAAGGGAGAGAAAAGACCGAGGCTTTTTCTAGTTTTCTCTCTGAATTTTTTGGGTTTTCTTTTTTTTGGTGAGGATATTTTCTTAAGTTTGTTGTTTTTTTGGTGGAGATTATAAGCTGAGAAAGAGGGAAAAATGTGGGATCTCAATGACTCGCCGTATCAACAACCGAGAGACGATGAATCCGAGGGTTGTTGTTCTTCGCAGAAGACTTCCGTAGATGGTGATGAAGACAAGGGAAAACGGGCTGGATCCATGTCAAATTCAAGTTCTTCAGCTTTGGTGGTCGAGGATGGATCAGAAGAAGAAGATGGTGAGCGAATTAAAGAAGAGAAGTAGCAGGATTTTTGATTTCTCGGTGCCTCACGAAGAAGAAAAAAAAGAGTGCTCCATGGAGAGTGAACCGACTCCCGTGACCCGACAGTTCTTTCCTCTCAATAAAGACCAGGAAACGAGTTCGTCTTCAGGGTCCCCCTTCTTTTTTTATTTTCTTGGCCTCCTTCAATGTCCCATTAATGTTCTTTTGTTTTTACTTTCGGGTAATTTTTTTTTTCATTTCCTTCGGTGTATCTGCCATGAAATTCCTGCTTTTCATTTCCTTGATGGGTTTCGGGTAAATCCAACTTTTATATTCGTTCTCTAGATGCATTTTTTCTAACACCATCACCATTCAAATGTCCTCTTGTATTTGCATTAGCTGTGTTATTAAAAATCATTTATCTTTTGTCATTTAAAATTAACTCCTTGATCTTTGATTGGGAAGTTTTTGCATGATTTAAACTAATCTCCAAATTATGTTCTTTATGCTATATATTCCCATGATTTGTAGGTATTATCACAACATTACTTCAAACACCTTGGTGGTCTTAGAGTCGATGGCTGCTCATGGTGTTAGGACTTTGACATATTCTAGTACATGTGCCACATATGGGGAGCCTGAGAAGATGCCAATCACTGAAGAAACCCCACAGGCACGTTGCAAACTTGGTTTTATGCTTGATAACTATTTAAATTTTTGTTTGAGGCCAAATATTAAAGGATCAACCTTCATCAATTTGTGGATTAATATAGAGTTGTATTACAAGGAAATTGACCTTCGTTTTGGAACCAACTCAGGTTCCAATCAATCCATATGGAAAAGCTAAGAAGATGGCAGAAGATATCATCATGGATTTCTCTAAAAATTCAGACATGGCAGTAATGATCCTAAGGTTTTATTTTAGTTTACTTTTAGGAGCTTTGAGTTTACTTCATGTTTTTTTCTCTCAATATGCATAATTTTATCAACTTAGCATCCTAGAAGTCTTCCATGCCTTAAACCAAAATTAAGTATTTTAGATCATTATACTTTCTCATTGGAGGGAGTTAGTTGATAAGTTTTCATTGTTCTGCCAGCCAACTGCTGCATATATAAGACATACATGCAAGGTCTACATAGTCCTGTTTTTAACACAGTCATTTTGTAGTTCTAGATTACAAGGAAACCATAGAAGGTGGCTTAGTTCAAAATAATTTAGGATTGATGAACTTTGTAGACCTTGAAGGGATTCTACTATCATATTCAATGGGTAGTTCTGAACACAATTGTTGATAGTCCAACAATATGCTCTCCTATTAATATATTATTATTGTTATTAAAAACTTGAACATTAAAAGGAATTTGCTGAGGTTATGATTCATATATATTTTTATGAATTTTAGATACTTCAATGTGATCGGGTCAATTCCTGAAGGAAGATTAGGTGAGGCTCCCAGACCTGAGTAGAGTGAGCATGGACGAATTTCAGGTGCTTGTTTTGATGCAGCTCGTGGTATTATTCTTGGTCTCAAGGTGTGTTATTCCTTTTATCCCTTCACTATGATTCTTTAATGATTGATACGTATTTCAGCTACACCTGGGGTCAAGATGTAAACAACTATTCATTTACAAACAATGTAGAGAACACTTCATTATTTTAGGAAGATTGTGAACACCACAGATACTTTCTTGAAGGCCATGTGTATATTGCTGATGTGAAATTGGATAATTTTGTGAATGTATTCTCTTCCTAACCATGGGAAGTGCAAAGAAGTATACTGAAGTGCAAATATGCGTTCAATCAAATCATTGATTTTCTGTGTGTGAGTATCAAGTAAAGTTCATTAGAATCAAAAGTATATATAAGTTATTCTAAAGTTTGACAGCTACTAGAAAAAAATCTATGATCATTTATGATGCTTACATTTTCATCTTTTCCTTGAAACACGTTTGCTATAGATGATGATTTTGCATAGCTGGATTCTTTGTGTATCTAATTTAATTTTCTTTTATGCTGACATCACCTTTGCAAGCATCTGCCTAATACGTTAGGCAGATCTTAGAGCTCATTGAAGATTTGAAAGATTTGGATTGAACTATGATTATCTGTCATTCCACATGTTTAACAATGATGCATTTTCTCGAGTGAAAAAGATTGTGTATATGATAAAATAATCTGTGTATTAATTACCACAACTGTACTTTGTATGTGGTTTTTGCATGTTTGTTTTGTTCTTGTAACTTTTATAATGTTATCACACCTGTCACCCAAGATGTCCATAGTTTTGCCTTTATGGTTTCAAATTGATTTTGGTAAACTTTGTTATGATTATTGTGATTTTCGTGTAGGTCAAGGGAATGGACTATAAAACACACGACGGGACTTGCATTCGTGATTATATCGACGTTACTGACCTGGTCGATGCTCATTTGAAAGCTCTTCAAAATGCAAAGCCCCATAAAGTGGGAATCTACAATGTTGGCACCGGAAGAGGTAGATCTGTGAAGGAGTTTTTGGAGGCATGTAAGAAAGCCACTGGGGTTAAGATCAAAGTCGACTATCTGCCCCGCCGACCTGGAGACTATGCAGAAGTGTATCCAACTAAGATAAGGCAGGAGCTGAATTGGATAGCTTGATTTACCGATCTCCAGGAGAGTTTACAGATTGCATGGAGATGGCAAAAGGCGCATCGCGACGGATACACAACATCCTCTTAGGTGATAGTTTCTTCTCTTGAGTTGTTCACACTCATTTTTTTTATTATAGCAAATGGCATATCGAAGAGATGAATGATAGTTTCTTCTCTTCATTTTGACAGAACATAATCCCGTTATATTTGTATAGGGTTTTGAGGAATCTTATGTGACAAACTTTATTATGTCGTGATATTTTGTATCGACATATGATTACAATATTTTTGATAACTTAATGTGAATATATTGTATGCAAATGGATTGCTTATATATAATATGATATATATATTTAGTATTATGTGACATTAAATGTGATTTAGTTTGATTATTTTTCAATCTACAATATATATATATATATATATATATATATATATATATATATATTTACGAAATACAATCATGACACAAGAATGTGTGTCATCTTTTTTAATGACGTGTGCTTTAATGACACGCAATGTAAGTCATACATGCGTGTCATAAATTTATGACACATAAATGTGTCATCTTCATTTATGATGAGGGCTTCAATGACACGCAATGCGCGTCATAAATGCACCTCATAAATTTATGACACACAATTGCACGTCATCAAAAATTCATGTCGGTGGCTTCAACGACAGGCATTTGTGTGTCATCCGCACCCATAGATGACGTGCAATGCGTGTCATTAAAGGGATTTTTTCTAGTAGTGTAAATAAAGATTCAAGGATTTTAACCTATCAATTAATTCAAGTACGCTTCCGCATCTAGTATTTTAATCTTAATGATTTGACATGAATATATCTTGATTTGATTTCATATTTATTATAGTTAGGTTCTAACGTTAAGCAGAACACCACCCCAACCTACAACCACAAAATAAGATATCTAAACCCTTTGTTTTGCATAATTCATTACAATGAGCATCTAGCTAAGTTTCTACCATACATGTTTTTACAGGGGTTTTAATAGAAACCTTTTTTTCTTTAAAACAAATATTAAAGTACCAAAAAGAAAAAACAAACAAAAAAGATATCAAATTTATTAGTAAAGAGGTGAAGAATGAATCATATAGGAGGGGGATTCATTTCGGAGACTTCAAAATAGTGTTCCTTGAGGGAACGTAGCAACAGTGAATCAACAGTCATCACCACTGATGTCGGCTTAGAGCCCTGCTTGCTACTGCCGATGGCGACGCCTCTTGTTGCTATGAGTTGGCAAGCCTTGCTCTCTGTCACCTCTCTTCTCCACATCTTTTCCTTTTCCATCTTCGGCTTTTACTTTCACGGCTTGTAGAAAAATTGGAGAACTGAAGCCCAATGAACAATAGGTTAATTTCTATATTGTAAACCGGGTAGGCAAAAAAACCCGAGCCCGAATTTTATAATTTTTAAATTCTCACATAAAGGGTTTACTACAAATAATATATATGATTATAAATAAAAAATAGTTGAATTTCATAATTGATGTATATGATTTTGTAATATGTGTTTAAATGATGTTTTGAGTCATGTTTGTTTTGATTGTTTTGTATAATCAGTGTTAAGTATGATACTTGTGTTAGAAAAAATATTAATTTGAAATTAAAATAATAATAATAATAATATATATATATATATTATTAAATCGAACGAAGAAAAATAAATATAAAATTTAAATAGAGAAATGGATTTACTCGTATGTAGAAAATGAACAAAGTCAGGTAAACAGAAGAAGAATTTTGTTGAGGCATGTATAAGCAGTGTTGAAACGATCCTTCAGGTGGTCTGGGATTGAATCTCAACTTGAAGTGAATGATTTTACATTTTTTGAAGTCGCCACCAACCTTTTAATTAGGTAATGTTGGATACCTAAATTTTACCTTTTACATGATCTATGTCTTATTAGATATTCACTTAAAAGTGTTCGAGAATCGATTATGTGTGGGGAATTAGCATACTCACATCGCCTTTTCAGTACCAACACGGTTACGAGTAGGGATGGGCATGGGTCGGGTTGCCCGAAAATTTTACATCCTTCACCCGACCCGAAAAATATATACCCTTCACCTGACCTGACTTTTTGAGATAAAATCCAAACCCGACCCGACCCGAAATAATAATAAAATTATTATTTTTATTCAATAAAAATAGTGATTTAATTAAAAAATAATATATAGAGGGGCATTATTGTAATTATTCATAAATATATAACGTAAAATTATAATTTTTGGGTCGGGTTGGGTCGATTATTTTTCATCCAAAAGCCGAATTTGACCCGACCCGAACATCACCTTTAAAAAACTCGACCCGACCTGACCAAAACCTGAAATTTTTAAAAAAACCCAACCCGATCGGGTAGGGTTGGGTCGGAACCCGTCAGGTTCGGGTTCCATGCCCATCCCTAGTTACGAGTTGTCTTAAATGAAAAAAATTAAAGTTCGAGCCAAAATTTAAAGTGAAGATAATATTCATGGGTACCAGTATAAAAGAAACATACATAAAAAATGAAACTAATACTAGAAATAAATAAATATAACATGAAATTTAAAAGGCATACCATAAATATGAAAAAATATAAATAGAAAGATTTAAAAAAAGTAAATAAATAAAACCAAATCGATTTAAAATAAAAAATTCTATTATATTAAAATGAAAAAGAATGAAAACAAATTGAAAATGGTGTGCATGCCTCCAAGCCAATTAAATAAAATAAGGAAAAAACGTATGTTAAAAAGTAAATTATGGGAATCAAATTGAATGAAATAAACAGTATGTTCAATAATGGTCGAATGAGAAAAAAATCCAAATAAATTAGGAAGAAAATGGCGAAAGCCAAATTGAAAAAAAGAAGAATGGGTTAAAATGAATTAATATGAAATTGAAGGTTAAATTAAACGAAATTAAAATGAAACTTTGGATGGGGGATTAGAATGAATTTTCAAAGAAATAACAGGGATGACCGTAAAAATTATCCCCTACCCATTAAAAGCGCAGATTCTATAAGGAATTTGGATCGGTCCTCGGGTCATTTAATTGAAAATAAAAAAAAAACAATCGGCCATAAAAAAGTTAAAATAAAAATTAAGCAGGTTAAGTAAAAAAAGGAAAAAAAGTTAAAATGACATAACATTCCAACGAATTTCAGTGGAGAGCCTCAACGTGAGCTAGATCTAGACAAGAACTTCATCCCTCGTTCATCAGTCTCCTCTTCCGATGGGTTTTTGAATAAAAAGGAATAAAGTAATGTCAAGCGAGAGTCAAAGCGCTAACATGCAAGCAAGAAAAACATGAGAAAAATTAAATAAATCACATTTTATTGTTTTTCCTTTTCGATCTTCTTACAAAAGTTTTTTTCTCAATTTCTCACCTTTCTCTCTCTTCTCTCATCTTTTCCTCTCTCTTTTTATCTCCTCCATTTGACATAAGATGAGTGCCTATTTATAGGTATGAAAAACCTTAAAAAGAAACCATAATATCTTTTCATTAATACTAGATACACAAATAAAAAAAATCCTACTATAATGAAAAAAATCCTAAATAACTCTAAATAAATAAAGGAGAATCTAAACTTGAATTTAATTACAAATAATTAATAAAATAATTAAAAACTCATAATAAATTAAAAATCTCGTTTAGACCTGTATTTAATTTTCTACATGCTCTGTTTTCTCTAAAATAAGCATATCTCGAGTAACCGATGTCCGATTGAGGTGTTTCCAAACGAGTTGAAAAGCTAACTGAAAGTTGGTTCTGTTTCAACAAGACATCTTTCCTTGGAAATGTCTGAATCTCATTCTAAAATTTATTGTAAGTCAGTTGATGTATCGAGCTTCAAAATATGCTAATAAAAATGTTTGAGTCTTATAAATGGTAGGCTGCACGAAAATTGAGTATTACAAACATTTTCCTTAAGACATATTCGTCATCTCCTCGATGATTTGAGTAATGTTAGACGTCGATCTCTCAAGTATAACGACAAATGATCACAACAATAGTGATCAATCAACACAATCTTGCTTTTCTCTATAATCGGAAAGAATGAATTTGGAAGAAATTTTCAAAGTGATTTCTTATTCCAAAATTCTAAACTTTTGTTGTGTCTAAGATTTTTGCCTCAACTAACATATTTATAGTGGAGAGGAAATGAATATAAAGGTTACGACCTTTTGATTAAGAGTTAAGACCATTTGATGAAGATATTTATTAAAAAACTAATATGTATAATTGAATGGATGCAACTTTAAACCAAAAAATAAGTTTATTCACCAAGTGACATGACTTATTATAATAAATCTATTCACCAAGTGACATGAGTTATTATAAATAACATCAATTTTATTCGATTACTTTATTATTTTCCAGCAACCCCCACATGAATGAGATTTATGATTTCAAACACTGGCTTGATGCAATAATAGATTCTACGTTTGATATTTTCATAGGATAGGTAGGTATCCCCCTTTGATAATTCCCTTGTGAAAACATGTTTACCTTATTGGTTATCCAGTATATGTGATTTCCTTGAACTATCGTGCCGTTTGTGTAAGCAGTGACATACCTCACACAATTATCTCATTCACAAGAATTTTATTCTCATGATTATGTCCATATAGTCGTGGACATCTCTAGGTTCTTCAACAGTTTAGAGAACCATGATCCAATAATCTCCTTGAAGCGGCTCCACTTCACTCTCACATAGATTACTTATGTTGTTTGGCTCATCGAAACACATATTGGTCATTAAAACTGAAATACCCCAAATATCGAGTCGATGATCATATTGAAAGGATTTAAAATTTGAAGGATTAAATTGAATTAATGATAAAGCATAAGAAATGATGTATTTAAGATCAATTAGTAAGAATGGAATAATGAAAGGTCATTTTGGTCCTTTTGAGATAAATGGATTTAAAATTCATTTTGTTAGGGATTTAAGAGAGAAAAGGGGAAAAAATTAAAAGCTAAGCCATTTTCTTCTTCTTCTTCTTCTTCCCCGTTGCCCGTGCTCTCCCCATAACCAAGGTAAGTTTTCTTTGAGTTAGTTTATTCTTTAGTTTATGGGCAAGTTTTGAAACCTTAAGTGATATAGAGACTTAAGGAAAGTTCATGGATGATTAAAACTAAGGGATTAGTGATTTATTTGAGATTTAAGAAATGGGTTTTTAAGTGATATGTTGAAATAAGAGTTTTTATTTAGGTTTACAAGTATATTTGACTTGTCAAAGATGTAAATAAGAGATTTGAAGCATTGGATGTGATTAAAAACATGTTGGAAAAAGTAGTATGATTTTTAGTTTAGAGTGTTCTATAGAGAATTTGGATGTTATGGGAAGATTAATGAAGGAAAGCTAGTTGGGTTAACTGATGCTAAGCTTAAGGGTATTGTTTGAGGTAAAAGTAAGAGATTTAAACGAAATTTGGGTAAAAATTGAGTTGAAAAATGGAAAATCAGGGTAAGGGTATCGGTACTGGAAGAACAGTACCGGTACTATAGGTTTAAAATTGGGGAAATAAGATGAACAATATCGATACTGATGCAATTAGTATCGATACCATGAATTCCATAATGCAAAAATGGTATCGATACTGATAGGGGTGTTCAGATCCAATCAGATCCAAAAAAATAACTGAAAACTGAACCAAAAAACCGATAACCGAAAAAAAATCGAAACAGATTTAGTGTGTTTAGTTTTTTTAAAAAACCGATCGATTTGGTTCGGTTTCAGTTTGGAAATCCGAAACCGATCCAAACCGAACCGGACCGATATCTCTTACAATGAACGACACTGTTTCAAGTGGTTTGTTATAGAAAATACTATTCTATTCTGTGAAGGCTTCGTGTTTCCATGTAAATACAATATTGGATGTTGAAACATTCATTACAATGAAGACTAGGCATGTTTTAATGCGTAGAATGTATTTGTTGGTAAAAAGGTAAATTACAGAGGATCAAATTTTGCGCCAGCTGGTTAGCATCAGACTTTGAAACTTGTTTTAATGTTCTTGACTGTAGTATGGTCCATGATAAATGAGATTATGAGGGCTAGAAAGTCAAGCCTGGGACCTAAAATTTATATATTCTGTGGGTTTTTATTTCTATAACATGGAAAATATTCTCTCTTTTTATTTCTTAATGGAATGTATCATTTTTCTGTTTTTAAGCTGTATTCTTCTTGTTATTTTATCAGATATTCTCTGATGCATTCATTCACAAGTAACACTTTTTCTTTAATTTTTTTTCTCATTTGTTTCACATAGAAAAATATAAATGATGATGCCTAATGTAATTGTTCTAGTTTTAGTTTGCAAACTACAAAAGGAGTACTTCTTCATGGTCCACATGGAACGGGAAAGACTTCTTTGGTTTGCAAACTACAAAAGGAGTACTTCTTCATGGACCACATGGAACGGGAAAGACTTCTTTGGCTTGGCTATGTGTCCGTGATGCTGGTGTTAGCCTCTTCTGTGTTAATGGACCTGAGATTGTTAGTGAATATCATGGAGAAAGTGAGCAAGAATTGCACAAAGTTTTTGAGTCAGCTATACAGGCTGCACCTTCTGAAGGATTACTGCAACAGGCATGAGTTCTGTTTATTGACAATTTTCTTTTCTTCTTTGTCGAGTTTTGTGATTTTAGTCGTTGCAATTTTAGCTGCTTAAATCTACAAATTGTGTTGTTCGTTTACCTGAATTTATTTTGTAATATACCAAAAACCGCATAAATCCAAACGAATCAAGCCGCACTTAATTGGACCGGATCAGATTTTTTTAGAAACATCCAAACTGCAAACATTTATACTTTCGGATCGGATGAATGTTTCGCCAAAAACTGATCCAAACCGACCGCGAACACCCCTATATACCCAAAATTAGTATCAGTTAGGGATGGCAATGGGTCGGGTCGGGTCGGGTTTTTGGGCCACCCGACCCGACCCGAGAAGAAAGGGTTCTCCACCCGTGACCCGACCCGACCCGACAAAATTAATGTTTCACCCGACCCGACCCGACCTGAAAAAAAAAAAAAAAATTTAATTCAATGAAAACAGTGACTTAATTGAAAAAAATTATATATGGAGGGATATTATTGTAATTATCCCTAAATATATAAGATAAAATTATATATATTTTTCGGGTCGGGTCGGGTCGGATTTTTTTACCCTAAACCCGACCCGACCCGAACAGTGCATTTAAAAAAACCCGACCCGACCCGACCCGAACCTGATTTTTTTTTTAAAAAAAATCCGACCCGATCGGGTCGGGTCGGGTCGGGACCCGTCGGATTCGGGTTGAGTTGCCATCCCTAGTATCAGTGCCATAGTATAGAAGTATCGATACCATGGTAGGGGTACCGGTACTATTGAGTCTGGAAAATTAAGATAGGACGAATTTTAATAAATATTGAATATAATAGTACATTTAAGTATTATTAATAGTAAAAATGTTAGAGAGTATACTATCATTGGTACGATATGTGTACTTAATGGATGCTTGTGTAGATCGTAACTAAGCTCCCGAGTCTAGCAAAAAAAATGGGAAAAGATAAAGTTGTTGAATAGCTGGACATCCTTAAAGCTTATTAACGAGGCATACCAGATGGGTGCATTTATTATGTACATTAAGAGTTATAGATGCATGTTGTTAAATGTATATGTTGCACTTTCATATTAGTACTATGTGTTCTATCGGCACTAAGTGTGCAATCCACATAATTCATAATGTGTTTATGAAGGATCGTATCAGCACTAAGTGTGCAATCCACGAAATTCATAATGTGTTTATGAACGACCGTATCAACACCAAGTGTGCAATCCACGGAATTCATAATGTGTTTATGAACGACCGTATCGACACTAAGTGTACAACACACAAAATTCATAATGTGTTTATGAACGAGTGTATCAGCACTAAGTGTGCAATCCACGGAATTCATAATGTGTTTATGAACGACCGTATCGACACTAAGTGTACAATCCACAGGATTCATAATGTGTTTATGAACGACCGTATCGGCACTAAGTGTGCAATCCACGGAATTCATAATGTGTTTATGAACGACCGTATCAACACTAAGTATGCAACCCACAGAATTCATAAAATGTTTATGAATGACTGTATCGACAATAATGTGTGCACCTCAAAGAAATTATAATGAATTGCAAGCAATAAATGTGTATTTGATAGATATTATATAATGATGTAGTGATTTCACCTCATTGGTGTTCTTGCCTCACTAAGTAAATACTTAACATGTGTTTATTTCACGCGTAGGTATTAGCAAGCAGAGTAAGGAGTGCATCTGACATTGCAAATTAGGAGTCACCTCATCAGTAACTGTACGACATCTATGTCTATTTTTGATATTATTAGTCGACATGTAATAGAATTACGATAATGCTCTGAAAAGTATTTGACTTATAATGATGTAAAAAAGATAAAATGTTTGAACATTAAATTTTGTTTATATAGTAAAGTTTAATGAACATTTTATTATTATTAAATTAAAATGTTTTATGGAAAGAGACAAAAATTTTACTGGTTTTAAAAAGGAGGAAATTCTTTAAGCGTGATGTGACATCTGTGTCTCGTGTAATGAAATATATACGTGAAATGAGTGTTACATTTATTTGTATCAGAGCTATAGGTTTAGCTGATCTCGACTAAAATCAAGTGTATTTTAATGTAAAAAGGGTTTACATGCCACTAAGATATCAAGGTTACTGATATGGTATAGTTAGAATATGATTGATGTCACTCATTACTAACTTAAGTATTATCCTTATGTATATTATATTAGATGTCAGATTCTACGAATTCGAGAAGAGCGACTGGTTAAGAAATTTGAGAAGGGTCGGGTAGCGAGAGCTATGAAGCTAATAGTGAGCATCTGGTCCCATCTGAAAATGCTAGCGCGCCTGCACATCAGAGTATGCCTGTGCTCGAGTTTGGAGCTTTTATGCAAGCTCTTGATGCCATTTTGACTTGGTTCTAACCTCATCCGCCTCTCTCTGCTCCTCCAATACCACGTATGTTAATCCCTAAAGAGTTGAGAAGTTTGGTAGCTCTTGAGTTTCGGGGAGAAGAGGATCAAGGTCCGATGGATGCTGATTTATGGCTAAATGATGTTATGGTGATGTTGGAAAATCTTCAATGCTCAGATTCTGAAAAAACTGGATAGACCTGTATATTTACTTTGAGAATCAGCTCGAGTGTGGTGGTCAAATACTACAATGTACGCATCACCTGAACAAGTGACCTGGTAATTCTTTCAAGATGAGTTTACGAACAAGTACATCGGGGAGCAGTTTATGCAGTCAATGTTGCTGAAGTTTCTTAATTTGAAACAAGGCGATCTAGCTGTACATGAGTATGAGGCTGAATACAACAAGCTTAGTCGTTATGCTACTGAGGTAGTTCCCAATGATAAAACCCGACGTGATTGATTTATCCAGGGTTTGAGGCCAAAGTTGAAAGAGATGATGTTGGCTTTAAACTTGCCTAGCATGCAAGAAGTTATTAATCGAGCTAAGGCTATTGAAAGATACCAAGAGGAGACTATAGAAACAGAGCAGTTTATGTAGATGGGAAAAGAGTTGAAATGTCTTCAACTTCCCATCATGCTAAGAGAGGCAAGGGCACGAGTTCCCAATATACTGACAGAGATAATTCTGCTGTAGCTTCTTAGAAAACTAAACAATCACAATATTTTGCTACTAGCTCGGGTAGAGCATATGGAGAAAGAGCTAATCCATGTCAGACATATGTCAAATTTCATTGGGGAGTGTATAAATTGCTCTCTGGCGCTTGTTTTCATTGTGGAGAAACTGATCACTATGCTCGAAATTGTCCACAGAGATCAGGAGATAGATCAGTGCAAAATGAGATATCAGTAGCAACATCTAGTAGAAGTAGAGGAAGAGGAATATCCGATGGTCAATCTGAGTCAAACCAGCGACAGGATACTCATGAAGTCACCCGAATTTATAATATTAAGACTAATGAAGATCGGGATGACCCGAAAATTTTAATTGATATATTCCATCTTTTTTATGAACCTGTATTTGTTTTGATTGACCCCGGTTCTACACATTCTTATATTAGCACAAAGTTGGTTAGAGCTAGAGGAATTCCTTTAGAACCAATTGTTAGTGAGATGATAGCGGTAAACCCTATGAGCCATAGTGCGATAGTAACTCGGGTAAACCAATTGTTTCCGGTAAACTTGATGGAGTTGCTCTTTGATGAGTTTGAAATTATTTTGGAAATATATTGGTTGTGTCCACATCATGGATGGGTTGATTGTCGCAAGAATCGATTATTTTTGAAGGATGCGGAAGACTCTGAAATAGTAGTGATCGACAAAAAAGAGAAATCACCATCCAATGTGATATCAGCGATGATTGCAAAGAAAACGATGTCAAAAGGGTGTATAGCTTTCCTAGCTAACGTGATAGACACTCGAGTACAAGAAGTGAGATTAAACGATATCCCAACGGTTAAGGAGTTTCTAAAGGTTTTTCGGGAAGAATTACCGGGTCTATCTCCAGATCGTGAGGTGGAATTCAGGATTGAGGTTACTCAGGTACCAAACCTGTTTCTATGCTCCATATCGAATGGCTCTAACAGAGCTAAGAGAATTAAAAGCCCAATTTCAAGAGCTACTTGATAAGGGATTTATCAGACCTAGTGTTTCTCCTTGGGGAGCACCTGTGCTATTTGTGAAAAAGAAGGACAAATCTATGCAGTTATACATCGACTACAGTCAGTTAAATAAAGTAACGATAAAGAATAAATATCCTCTTTTAAGAATTGATGATCTATTCGATCAATTGAAAGGCGCAATAGTGTTCTCTAAGATAAACCTGAGGTCGGGATACCACCAATTAAAGATCAAAGAGGATGATATTTCAAAAACTGTTTTTCGGACTCGGTATGGACACTACGAATTTGTTGTGATGCCATTTGGATTGAGTAATGCTCCTGCAACATTTATGGACTTGATGAACCGAGTATTCCAACTTTACTTGGATCAATTTGTGGTGGTATTTATAGATGATATTTTGGTGTATTCCAAGTCAAAAGAAGATAATGATGCTCATCTTAGGGCGGTTCTTCAGACGCTTCGAGAAAAGAAGTTGTATGCCAAATTATTCAAGTGCAAATTTTGGTTAGTTGAGATTGCTTTCCTTGGTCATATCGTCTCCGCAGAAGGCATAAGAGTTGATAAAAAAATATTCAAGCTATAGTGGATTGGCAACCCCCAAAGAATGTTTCTGAAGTTCGGAGTTTCTTGGGGCTTACTGGTTATTATAGGCGGTTTGTGAAGAACTTTTCAATGTTGGCTTCACCGATAACTAAATTGTTGAGGAAAGACGTGCCTTTTGTTTGGCCGGAGAAATGTCAAAAAAGTTTTGAAATGTTAAAGAGGATTGTAATAGAGGCGCCAGTGCTTGTACAACCTGAGTCGGGTAAAGACTACGTCGTTTTCAGTGATACATCCCATAATGGACTGGGATGTGTGCTGATGAAAGAAGGGAAAATATTGGCTTATGCCTCAAGACAACTGAAGAATAACGAGAGAAATTCCCCGACGCATGACTTGAAATTAGCAGCGGTCGTGTTTGCTTTAAAAATTTGACGTCATTATCTGTACGGTGAGCGATGCTATATTTATACAGATCACAAGAGTCTAAAGTGCTTGCTGACTAAAAAAAACTGAATTTGAGACAGAAGATGGATCAAGATTTTAAAAGATTATGTTTTGATCATCGATTTTTATCATAGGAAGGCTAATGTGGTAGCGGATGCACTTAGCCGAAAGGATTTTGTCACTCTACAGGCTTTGGATGAGCTTATATCTTTAAAGGAAGATGGTGCCTTGATTGTTGAACTTAAGTAAAAGCCCATGCTTTTGGATCGGGTAAAAGAGCTGCAAGGTCAAGATGAGAAATGCTTGGCGAAAATGACACAAGGAGAAAAAGAAGAGATCAAAGACTTTGAAATAGGGATGATGGATGTTTGTATTATCGTGGAAGACTTTGATGATAAACTGAAGAAAGATATTCTTTTCGAGGCACACTATAGTCTTTTGACGATGCGTCCAGGTGGGAATAAGATGTATCATGATTTAAAGAGTCATTATTGGTGGCCTGGCATGAAAAGAGCTATATCAGAGTTTGTTGCAAAATGTTTGACATGTCAACAAGTGAAAGTTGAACATCAAGTGCCTTTCGGATTGCTGCAACCGATATCCATTCATGAGTAGACGTGGGAACGAGTTATAATGGATTTTTTTTGGGGCTACCTTTGTCACTAGGTAAAAAGGACTCGATATGGGTAATTGTGGATAGATTTACGAAGACAACTCACTTTATTCCAGTTCGGGTAGATTACTAGATGGATAAATATACATAATTGTATATAAAAGAGATAATTGGATTGCATGGAGTGCCTATATCGATAGTGTATGATCGAGAACCAAGGTTTACTTCAAGATTCTGGAAGTCATTACATGAGGCATTGGGTACTCGATTGAATTTCAGCACAACTTTTCATCTGTAGACAGATGGGCAATCAGAACGAACTATTCAGATATTTGAGGATATGCTAAGGGAATATGTGATTGAGTTTAAAGGATAATGGGAAAAGTATTTTCCTTTAGTGGAATTTGCTTATAATAACAGTTACCAATTGAGTATTAAGATAGCCCCGTATTAAGCTTTGTATGGCAGGAAGTGCCAAACACCCTTAAATTAGTTTGACCTAAAAGATCGAAACTTAGTTGGCCCGAATTTGATGAAAGAAATTGAGGAGAAGGTGAAAATTATTCAAGATAATCTGAAGATAGCCTTGGATCGATAGAAATCTTACGTTGATCTAAAAATAAAGGAGATTGATTATCACGTGGGGGATAAGGTATTTCTGAAAGTATCACCCTGGAAGAAAGTATTGCGGGTTGGGTGCAAAGGAAAGCTAAGTCCGAGATTTATTGGACCTTATGAGATCTTGAAAAAGGTCAGACCCGTAGCTTATCAATTAGCTTTGCTCCTGATATGAACAAGATCCACAATGTCTTTCACGTGTCGATGCTCAGAAGGAACCGATAAGATCCATCCCATATTATCACACTAGAGGAAATAGAGATCTGACCAGATCTGGCTTACGACGAAGAACCAATGCGGATCTTGGCTAGAAAAAAATAAGGAACTACGTAACAAGAAGATTCCTCTAGTTAAAGTACTATGGAAAAATCACAAAGTAGAAGAAGCTACTTGAGAAAGAGAAGAGGACATGAGGAAGCAGTTTCCACACCTCTTTGTATCAGGTACTTCTTTAAAATTCATGGATGAATTTTATTAAGGGGGAGAATTGTAATACCCCAAATATTGAGTCGGTGATCATATTGAAAGGATTTAAAATTTTGAAGGATTAAATTGAATTAATGATAAACTATAAGCAATGATGTATTTAAGACCAATTAGTAAGATTAAAGAATGAAAGGGCATTTTGGCCCTTTTAAGGGAAATGTATTTAAAATTCATTTTGTTAGGGATTTAAGTGAGAAAGGGGAAAAAAATTAAAGCTAAGTCATTTTCTTCTTCTTCCCCGTTGCCCGTGCTCTCCCCAAAGCCAAGGTAAGTTTTCTTTGAGTTAGTTTATTCTTTAGTTTATGGGCAAGTTTTGAAACCTTAAGTGATATATAAGCTTAAGGAAAGTTCATGGATGATTAAAACTAAGGGATTAATGAATTATTTGAGATTTAAGAAAATGTGTTTTTAAGTGATATGTTGAAATAAGAGTTTTTATTTAGGTTTATAAGTATTTTTTTACTTGTCAAAGATGTAAATAAGAGATTTGAAGCATTGGATGTGATTAAAAACATGTTGAAAAAAGTAGTGTGATTTTTAGTTTAGAGTGTTCTATAGAGAATTTGGATGTTATGGGAAGATTAATGAAGGAAAGTTAGTTAGATTAAGTGATGCTAAGTATAAGGGTATTGTTTGAGGTAAAAGTAAGAGATTTAAACGAAATTTGGGTAAGGGTATCGATACTGGAAGAACAATACCGATACTAAAGGTTTTAACTTGGGGAAATAGGATGAACAATATCGATACTGGTGCAATTAGTATCGATACTGCTGAGGGGGTATCGATACTAAGAGGAAGGTATCGATACCATGGATTCTAGAATGCAGAAATGGAATCGATATCGAAAGGGGGTATCTGTACCATAATATAGAAGTATCGATATCATGGAAGGGGTACCGATACTATTAGTCTGGAAAATGAAGATAGGACAAATTTTAATAGAAATTGAATATAATAGTACTTTTAAGTATTATTAAAAGTAAAAATGATAAAGAGTATACTAACATTGGTATGGTATGTGTACTTAAAGGATGCTTGTGTAGATCGTATCCAAGCTCCCGAGTCTAGCAAGAAAAAGGGCAAAGATAAAGTTACCGAATAGCTGGACATTCTTAAAGCATATTAACGAGGCATACCAGGTGAGTGCATTTATTATGTACTTTAAGAGTTATAGATGCATGTTGTTAAATGCATATATGCATTTTCATATCAGTACTATGTGTACTATTGACACTAAGTGTGCAATCCATGGAATTCATAATGTGTTTGTGAATGACTGTATCGACACTAAGTGTGTAATCTAAGAAATTTATAATGTGTTTATGAACGACTGTATGGACAATAAGTGTGCAATCCACGAAATTCATAATGTGTTTGTGAACGACTGTATCGGCACTAAGTGTGCAGTCCATGGAATTCATAATGTATTTATGAACGACTATATCGACACTAAGTGTGCAACCCACAGAATTCATAATGTGTTAACGAACGACCGTATCGACACTAAGTGTGCAATCCATAGAATTCATAATGTGTTTATGAACGACAATATCGGCACTAAGTGTGCAATCCACGAGATTCATAATGTATTTATGAACGACCGTATCGGCACTAAGTGTGCAATCCACGGAATTCATAATGTGTTTATGAACGACCGTATCGACACAAAGTGTGTAACCCACAGAATTCATAATATGTTTATGAACGATCGTATCGACACTATGTGTGCACCTCAAAGAAAGTATAATGAACTGAAATCAATAAACGCGTATTTGATAGATGTTATATAATGATATATTGATTTCACCTCATTGGTGTTCTTGCCTCACTAAGAAAATACTTAACATGTTTTTATTTCAAGCGTAGGTATTAGCAAGCAGAGTAAGGAGTGCATCTGACATCGCAAATCAGGAGTCGCCTCATCAATAACTTTACGACAACTATGTCTATTTTTTATATTATTAGTCGGCATGTAATAGAATTACGATAATGCTCTGAAATGTATTTGGCTTATAATGATTGTAAAAAGATAAAATGTTTGAACATTAAATTTTGTTTATATACTAAAGTTTAATGAACGTTTTATTATTACTAAATTAAAATGTTTTATGAAAAGAAACAAAAATTTTACTGGTTTTAAAAAGGAGGAAATACTTTAATCATGATGTGACATATGTGTCTCGAGTACGGAAATGTATACGTGAAATGGGTGTTACAAAAACCATTTCTTAACCTTTTTCACATTTTAGTAATCGTTTTCATTATAGGAATGAACTTGAGATAAAATCCCTAATAGTGATCTTACAAGGTATATGTAAGTAGGCTGTCCAATTGAACCTATATCTTGGGATCTTTAGTCAACTAGGTTAGGTTTTCCTTTATATAGAGCCTTAATAATTCATGGGCTTTTTAGTCACATTCCTCTTGATGTTTTATCAACTTGATCTCGATTCGACCTTTTGGTTAGATGTTATCTTTTGATCTTACAAAATCAATGGAGATAACTCCAATTGAGATCTGTTGTTTATTGGTATTGTGCCGACAATGCATGTGTCTCGACGCCATTATACATTATACAATACACCCACATACTTTCATACAGTTGTATGAAGGTTTTTTTTACCTTTCCATAACTTATATGATGTCTTGTCTTTTTTCTTGTGGGACATCTTATTTAAAAAGTAATTTACTAATAAACAGTTTCCCCCACATGTTCTATGGCAACCAAGAACTTTCTAGCACGACATTAATCATTTCCTTTAAGGTTTAGTTCTTCCCCTTTGTATTCATGGACCAATGACATTCATAATTCTTTAATCATCTTATTGATATTATACTCTTTATATATTCGACGATCCATTCAGGAGGTAATTTTGACATAGGAAGTTAAAATATTCTCAAGCTTCAAACAATACTGAATGTGGTAAAAACATTTACCTCCTCCTCTCTAATAATAGGAGGATCATCCTATATTGGGCCCTCTCTAATAATAGGAGGATCATCCTATATTGGGCCAGATTTAACATGGTTAAATAGAACATCTTATGTTGTCATGTCTTGAAATTATGTCCACAAAAATTTACA
This sequence comes from Hibiscus syriacus, assembly GCF_006381635.1. Taxonomy (NCBI): domain Eukaryota; kingdom Viridiplantae; phylum Streptophyta; class Magnoliopsida; order Malvales; family Malvaceae; genus Hibiscus; species Hibiscus syriacus. The sequence continues at coordinate 43,727 of NW_024061847.1, forward strand.
TGCTTCTTGTTGTGGCTCACACCAACACCGTTGAATTGTATTCGAAGCCTGAGTAGGAATCAATATTTCAGATTCACGAGTTAGGTGAATTGGTGGGGTTACTCATTGTTTCATTTAAACCACGAAATCAAAAATTTGTAACAACCAATTTTAATTAGAAATTAAAATTCTAAAACAAAATCTGTAACATTGTTGTTACTTCCAAATGATTTTTTTTATAAATAGTAAATTAAATAAATTTTATTGGACAACAAGATTAAAATCTAAAACCAAAATTATAGTCTCGGTTTTTGTTTACAGATAGATCACTATTTCTTTTCGTATCTTATTTATCGCAACGAATTTTAGTAAAAACTGTTTCAAATTCATTCTTTCTTGTGATAGAGAAAGACAAGATTGTGTTGATTGATCTCTACCAGTGTGCTTACTGTTGTGATCATTTGTTATTGTATCCTGAGAGACTAACGTCCAATGTTACTCAAAGTACTAAGGAGAAGACGAATATGTCATAAAGAAAATATTCGTATAGGCCTCAACAAAATTCTTCTTCTCTTTATCTGACTCTAGTTATTGTCTATATACGGGTAAGCAATTTCATTCCCTATTTAAATTTTATATTCATTTTTCTTCTTTCGATTCAATAATAATATATGTTTATTATTATTATTTTAATCTCGGATTAACATTTTGTCTAACAATCTTAAGACATATTATTTCTTTTTTTTTTAATCTGAGGTGAAATCCGTAAATTTTTTAATTTAAACCATAGAACAATGGAGGGTGGAATTTACAAATCTTTCTGAGTTGTTATATACGAGCCTTGTAACTGGAACCAGTTTTGGAGAACTAAGGTACCCTTGGGAAAAAAATTGATTGGAAGCTTTGTAATTTTCTAACATCTTACATTGCAAGATCTGGCACAGTTTATAGTTTGTGTGGAATTAATCAATACACCAAATTATTTTATTCCATGGTAATATGTCTGCAATTTTAAATGGTGGAAAAATATGGATCAGAATTTTATTCATTTTGATCTGATTTCCCAAGAAGTTAAGGTCGACGTCGCACATAAAACTTTAATTTTTTTAGCATTTATTTTCTCAATTAAGTGTTTACAGTTATGGAAGCATAGATATATCGTGGAAGCAAAAACCTTTTTGTATACAAATTTGTGTTAAGTATTGGACTTCTATTAGTTTTACTAAATTCTCTATGTTCAACAGAAGTATTTATTTCGGGTTTTAGTTTTATTAAATTTACGTTGTTCAAGAGAAGTTGATTCTATTTCAAGTTTTAGTTTTATTAAATCTTGACGTTTAATAAAGTCAACAAAAATAATATTGATTATGTATTCTGTTTCAGGTTGTAATTTTACTAAATTTTCGCCGTTTAACAGAAATTCTAAACTTGTGTTGTGTTTAAGATTTGTGCCTCAACTAACCTATTTATAGTAGATAGGAAATGAATCATAAGGTTATGACATTTTGATTAAGAGTTAAGACCATTTGATGAAGATACTTGTTGAAAAGGTAATAAGTATAATTGAATGGATTCAACTTTAAACAAAAAAATAAATTTATTCATCAAGTGACATGACTTATTATAACAAGTTTATTCATTAAGTGACATGACCTATTATAACATCAATTTTATTTGATTACTTTATTATTTTCTAACAATTTTTGTATATAAACTCCGAATTTTAAGCACGCTATGATAGTGGTAATGTGATATAGTATTAAACTATGACCTATAAGGTAAGTTTGCAGCATGAGATTATACAAGATTCATGAAGAAATGATGATTGTTAATCAGGTTATAAGTATGCTTTTAATGTCTTGTGTACATTCATGAATTGTTGGTGAAATTGATGGCTGATGCATAATTGAAGTGTTATTAATCATGATATATGTCGCATATAATGTAAGTAAATTTTGAATGGTTTTTATATATGATTGAAGGATGAATTTGACCAATTGATACATTTGGCATTAGTACTAAATAAGGAGATAAATACCAAATCAGTAAGAGATACCGATATTGATACTGATTGGGGAGTGTTGATTCATTACCAAAATTTGATTCTATTATGTGAATTTGGTATTAATATTGAAATTGGGTTTCAGTCTTATCTTAATAATATCGATATATCGATACCCAAATAATGATATTGGTACCAAACAGCGGGATTAGGTTCCTTAAAACCCAAATAAGTATTGATACGCTCCACAAGTATGACATTGTATCTATACAGTATTGATATTAAAGTATGGTATTGTAACACCCAATATTGATCGGAGGGATTCGACCAGAATATCAAGTGTGACATTAGTCACTGAAGTGTCATGATACAATTTTACTATTAAACATTTCCATTCGATGCTTTCTTATAACCAAAATGAATTATAAATCATACAGTGAAAATTCACGCCAATTTATCGTACCAATTTCCAAATCATATAAACAAAATTACATCTAAATTGAGTTACATATTTTAGGAGTATTTTCATCTTTTTACAACATCACACGAAATCATGCCAAAAATATTAATCTAAATTCATTAATCTAAAATTAAACACATTTAAAGAAGACAAACAAAAACATCAAACAAACCTTCAAATAAACAATAAATAAATTTTAGGTACTAAATCAAATTATATTATTAAATTTAAGGATTAACATGGTTTTCCTAATTTTCTAGTTCATGTATAGAACTAAATCAAATAAGTCTATTGTTGAAAACTCAAATCAACTTGATTTGGCCTCAATTACAAGTCCAAAAATTTAATGATTATTTTGTAAATATTTTATTTTGAGAAGACATGGGTCAAACCAACATTTGAGGACATAAAATTGCAATTTAAGTGAAAAAAATTGAGGGACCTGGATCGATCCTTTTTCTAACAGTAGCGATTAGGTCAGTCAATTCACACCCTAGATCGATCATTCCCACAGGATCAATCATACTAAGGCTAGAACATGCATAAACTGCTCATTTATTTGACTCTTAATTGTATCTAATATTAAGGATCAATCATGAACATATTTTGGACATCAAAATCAACATGTTAAACAAACAATTCATGCTTTGCATCAATCAAATAACACTTAAACATGCTTGTAAATTATTTGGTATTTTTTACATATTGAACATACAACTACACTATATGATATATTTGGTCAAATCACCTAATCTAAATACTTCAATATTTTTGTCACGCAATCATGATTCTCACACAATAATGCTTTATCTAGCAAGTCATGGAACACCTATAATTCATGGCATCACCCAATTGATCATGACATTACCTGAAATTAACATGCTTGCAGCCAAACTCATGCACTCAATCAACATGTTTAACATACCTCATCCAATTTATACCTAACGAAAGATCTCATAATGTCAACATAAAATCCAACCAAAATTCAGAGAACATCTAACTTTCAAAGTCTAAACCATACCAAAAGTATAAAGCAAATGTCTAAAATCCCAATATGAAAGAGTTGCATTTTGTCAAGTACCATAGACACCAAAGTCTTTTATTTACCAAATAAGATTTAATAGAAATTGTCACACTTGCTTTCCCTTCACTCCTAATTTCCTTTAGGACTTGTAAACATGGTAAACAATGAGTGTCAGCTCAATGAATACAAAACACTACTAGAAAGTCAACATTATCACATAGGTTATGTAGAGACATTCAACATGAGTACTTGTGGAAATCACTTTAAAATCTCATGTGCATCCGCTCGCAAAACATGTAATTTTTTAAGATCAAAACATGTTTTTCAAGGCTGTAAAACATGCATCTTAGGTACACAAATCAGACTTGTAATTCATTAAAATCATGCTTTCAAAACATGACACATTATGCATTAATATCATTGATTGTAATTCATTCTTTTGATTTATTTGCTTGCATTGAATCGTATGAAATTAAACAACAATAGATAAATAGTTCTTATAATGTCTCGGTACAACTCAGAAAGTTTGAATATCTCTTACACGATGGTATGGCCAACAATATATATATCTCAAAGAGTCTGGTATGATTATAAAGTCTTGTAGAACGATGCACAAAGCAAACATTCACCTTATGTCTTCAAACTTGTACCATGTACCTATACATGTAGAGTATATACTCAAAATCCTATGACATGGTACTATATTCAAAGTGTCTCAAGCGAATTTAATAGCTAATAGATCTGTGTTTAACATATTTAAATATGATTTTAAATACACAAATTTACTACTGGAAAATCATATATCGTTGTCATATAAAAGATATCTCATGTAAGCACTATTAGTGCTGTAACGGTTCATGTTGTACACACACTTAAAAACTTTCATGTTCTATATCATATACTAAATCAAGTCTCATATAGGTGCATCAAAAGCATTGGATTAAACTAAATGCACAAGCCGAAAATTTGATAATATTTGTTCATCTTGCTTAACATTTCCAAAACGATCGATCATGCATCTTTAAAATGTAAGTACCTGTAATTAACTCAAAGGACATCAGAAATACTTAGAAACTTATAATAGGGTATTAACATACTCCTAAGTTCATAGGTAATCTATGAATTGTGCGAACCCAAAGCTGAACTGTACACTCACCGTAGTACTGAACAATCTGCGTTAATTACCTCAACGCACTATCACCTTTCCTTTTCCTTTCCTAGATGAAGCCACCAATGAATTCGGAGCTTCAAAAACACATCACAATGCACAAAGAACATCATACCATGCTGGAAATTCAACTTATTTAAGCATTTTAACAACATTGCAAATTTCACTACACAATACTACAAATTTATTTATAATCGGTGACTATGAAGCATGGGGACAACAAAGGAACCCTATTTCAAGTACCCAATACGTCCCCAACACAGGGACGGTTGGAGTACGTATCAGGGATGTGTCACAGTGGTGGGGTATGACTGAATGAACTCGAGGATGTTTGATGCTTACATGGGGATGTTTCAGGGACGACATGAGACTATCACATGCGTTCCCAGGGGTAATTTTGATATTTTACATTAAAAAATATAAGAAAACAAAACCTAATTTGGACTATCTACTTGCTCGGTAATCTTAGCATTTGCGCTTCTCCTCCTCGCTTGTTCTTATTGGAAACTGTAGGGCTACCTTAGAAACGAAGGGGATAATAAAGAGTTGGAACAATGTGAAGCTAAAAGAGAGCAGACTGAGAAAGGATTCAAGGAGGAGGTAAGAAGCTTTCTCGCATATTGATTTTGGGTTTTTGCTTTGTATTAGAATTTGTAAAATTGTATGGTTGATTGAATAATAGTTGGGGCGGGCTGGTTAAAATCATAGAGAGGGGTACCAATGCAAATTATTTTTTATCATTAAAATGATTTCTGTATGGACTATGGTTAAAACTCGAAAATATTTTCATAAAATGGTTTTTGAGTGTTAATTTTTCTCATTTTCTTACTTGTTTTCCATCTTTTGGAAGAGAAAAATGCCCCAAGCTTAGGTCAAATTGGCATGTTTTTCAATCTTATGCTGTCTGTGTTTAGTTCGGTTAGGAATGTGGTTTGTAGCATCTCTTTTCCTTTCTTTGGTTATATTATGTAATTATTTTCGCACTTATGTATAGGAAATGATGTATTTTCTTGTTTTCTCACTTATGTAATTAATTTCACACACATTTTATAAATGTTCTATGCATGATTTTTGAACTCAATTGATTTATTTTTTTGTGTAATGTAAACAAATCAATTTAGTTTAAATATGACATCTTAAAGTGATATTGAGACTGGAATTAATAGAGGGAGTGGTTCAATTTCATCATCCCAAAACGAGAATTTATCTACATTATGGGATTATGTGACAAAAATAGAAAAAATGGGGATTGTCGGAGGAACTTGAAATTTCTGATGTAACATTTGTGGTGAAACTCGTAATTAAAGCTATACTAGGATAAAGACACATTTGCTTCAAATTGTAGATGAATGAGTTGCAATTTATAAAAAAGTAACTAAAAATAAAAAAATTTGAAATGGTAAGATTGGTAGAGGAGTGGGAGAAGAAAAAGAAACAAGGAGAAACTAGAGAAATTTATTTTCCCTCTCAATCTCAAGCTGTAGTTGAGATTGATTCTTCTTCTAAGAAGAGCAATCTAGCTTGTCACCTCTTGCTAGATCATTTGACATGAATACTAGGGCCCAATTAAATGAAGAAATTGCAAGAATGTTATATACAAGTGATTTACCCTTTAATCTTGCTAGAAATCCTCATTATCATAGGGCTTTCACTTTTGTTGCAACTCACAATATATCTGGTTATGTTTGGTTATGTTTCCTTGGTTATAATAAATTGCAAACTACATTGCTCCAACAAGAAAAAAATAATGTTGAGAAGCTCTTGCAACCGATTAAAGCAACATGACAAGAAAATGGGTTTACTACTGTGTGTAATGGTTGGAGTGATCCAACAAGAAAGTCTCTCATTAATTCCATGACTACTTCTAAAAATGAGCCTATGTTTCTTAAAGCTGTGAATTGTTTTGGTGAAGTCAAATATAATATTTTCACTTTCAATTTGATGAAAGAAGTGGTTGAGGTGGGTCATCAAAATGTGGTACAGATTATTACTGACAATGCAACTAATTACAAGGGGCATGAGAGATTATTGAGAGCACATATCCTCATATTTATTGGACACTGTGTGTTGTCCATATGCTTAATTACCTTGAAGAACATTTATTCGGTAGAAAATATCGAGGTAAATGAGGAAACGTATGACTTGTGCCATTGGATTATTGAAATTCATGGGGATGCCGTACAAATCAAGAATTTTATCATGAACCACAACATGAGATTGTTAATATTCCAAAGATTTAATCCTCTTAAGTTACTTTCAGTTGTTGATACTCATTTTTCTTCGATCATTGTGATGTTTAAGAGGTTTATGCTCATCAATCAGGGATTTCAAGCAATGGTCATAAGTGATAAATTGAATTATTATAGAGAGGAAGACATGGGGAAAGCAAACTTTGTAAAGGAAAAGCTTGTAAGCGTTGATTGGTGGGATAAAATAGCTTACATCATTGATTTCACAAAGCCCATCTATGACATGGTTAGAGTATGTGACACTGATAAGACATATCTTCATTCGGTGTATGAGATGTGGGATTCCATGATTGAGAAAGTGAAGTGTGAAATTTACAAGAAGGAAAAACTTCTCTTTCAGACTTCAGTCCCTTGTGTCATGTTGTTTATGGGATTGTTATAGCTCATCGAACATAGAGTTATACTCGTCTTCATTGTCTAGCTCATTCACTAAATCCAAAGTATATAGTTTTGTTAATTTTGAATTTTATATTCTGAACTTCTAGTTCTTTGATATATGTGTAATTTTCTTTTTAATATGTTGAAGGTTTTATAGTGATGGTTAGCTAATCGAGGATCCTAGTAGAGTTGCTCTTCATAGAGATGGTGAAACATCTCGAGAGAGAGTGAAGTGCTTTCGTAGGTTATTTTAAAATGATGATGATTATGACAATGTCTTAGATGAATATGCTTGTTTATCACTTAAGAGTGTGCCTTTTGAAGATTTTATTTTCTTACAAAGAGGTATTCTTTAGATCCGAAAAGTTGGTGGGCTAACTTTGGTGTCAAAACTCCATTTCTCCAATCTTTGACTTTTAAAGTGCATAGACAACCTACTTCATTATCTTGTAGTGAAAGAAATTGGCGTACTTATTCGTTTATCCACTCACTTAGGAGGAATAAGTTAAATCCGAGTCGCGCTGAAGATTTAGTTTACATCCACTACAATCTTTGACTTTTATCAAGGAGTTCTAGTCAATACGAAGATGAGAAAACCAAGATTTGGGATGTTGGCGGAGATGCTTTTGATTCATTGGGAGATGTTAGATACTTAGAGTTTGACGAACTCTCGCTTGATGAGCTGGATTTAAAGAGCGAGTTAAACCCGGAAGTTGTTAACAATGTTTGATTTGTATTGTTTAATATTATTCTAGACTTAATATTGTGGTTTGAGTCTTGAGATTTGACACTTTAATATTATGGGTTGTTTATGGATTTTATTGTTTTAGACTTAATATTATGGTTTGTTTATGGATTTTTTGGTTCTAGAGTTAATATTGTGGTTTGAATCTTGAGATTTGACATTTTAATATTATGATTTGTTTATGGATTTTATTGTTATAAACTTAATATTGTAGTTAGAGTCTTGAGATTTGACATTTTATTGTGGTTTGTTTATGAATTTTATTGTTCTAAACTTAATATTGTGTTTTGAGTCTTGAAATTTGTTTATGGTTTATTTATGGAGAGCGAGTTGATCTCGGAAGATGTTAACAATGTTTGATTTGTGTTGTTTAGTATTGTTTTAGACTTAATTTATTATTTGAGTCTTGAGATTTGATACTTTAATATTGTGATTTACTTATGGATTTTATTTTCTAATTTTCTATGAAGTATTGACTTTATTTATGATTTTTCTATATCTATTTATGATTTTAAATTTTTATATGTCGTAAACTTGTCGTCCCCGTACCCTGTACTTTTAGAAATTGTCATTTTCCGTTCCCATCCCGCTCTGTATCCGCATTAGTGCAACATAGATCGGTGATTCCCTAGCTAAATCGACATAAATCCTTGAAGCATCGGCAACAAGACCTAATGCCCAGTAACATCATAAAAAATCCATGATTTCAACCCTTAAATATTAGATTAAACATAAAGAATTTCCTAATTCTATCAAGACTAAAATTTTGAAATATCAAGAGGAAAACCGTAATAGAATCCAAAAATTGATATGAAATCCTTTAAACATTAATCCGTGGTTTGTACACTTATTCTCCAGATATTAAGTTATTTAAAGCCATCAATCTTGTGTATAAATCAATTAGAAACAAAACTTATTTTGTTAACTAAATTAAAGCTCATTTATTATTATTAATTAATTAAAAAATTTATAATATAGGTATTATAAGTAATTTAAAATTAAAATTTTAAAATAATAATTTAACTATATAATCACAAAAGGAGTATCAACATCTTTGAAGATTCAATTTTGATCCTCATTTTAAAATATTCCTATTTAGTAATAATTTTAAACTTTAAACAATTTTACTTTTCTTATTTTTTTCCAAAAATAATTTTTTAATTAATTTTGAACATATTTTCCCCCCTTATAATTGCTCTGATTATCTGACAACTACTTATAAATACCGATAATTATCAATCCCAAAACTAGGATACTATACGTATCAATATCAAATTAAGATTCAATATTTCAATTTATTCAACAAGTATCGATATCAATCATGTAGTATAGAATTGTATATTTACAATATTGATACTTATAGATTGGTATCGCTACTAAACGTTTAAAATGTCTAAATTATACATGTGGTCCATTAATTGTGTAGTATTTATTATTTGATTCTCCTAGGTTATTGTTATTGAATGTGATTTATATTGTTAATCTCAAACATTGAAATGTTTACAAATTAGTCGCTAAAATTATAATATTGACTAATTGATTATCCAATAATTAAATTAGTGTTAGCAAGGTTATTAATAATGTTCTTATCAGTCAGTGTAATATCGTCGATCCAATTCAGGACTAGATTGGATGGTAGGTGTTACATACTCTTTTTTATAATTATAAATATTCCTAATATAAATAGATGAAGGAATTTAAAAAAAAATACATTTTTTTCTATACATCAAGTCAAATTTTTACTAGCATGTAAAGAATTTTGGTCAAAAGATCATAATCATGAGTTATCTGAATTTGAAGAATATCAAAATCAAGCAATTTTCCAAAGGTTAGAATAGAAACATGCCAGAAATAAATGTGGAATAGTTGTTATTATTGAACCGGTTGAACTATTTCTTGTATCATTCTATTTTTTTTTCATATTCTTTAGGGTAAATTACATGTTTAGTACTTAAATTATCACTTTTTTCCATTTTGGTAATTGAATTTTATTTTTCAAAACCATACCTAACATTATTTTAGGTTTCAATTTGATATATGTTATTAAAAAATTAACAAAACTACTGACATTGCATTTTTTATTTGTTCAATGATGACATGACATTACCTTATGGTGGCACGTTAACATCATTGTTAAGTTTTTAACGACGGGATACCAAAATGAAACTTAAACTAAGCGTTAGATATGATTTAAAAAAGTTTGAGTGCCAAAACGGAACAAAAGTAATAATTAAGTACTAATCATGTAGTTTACCCTATTCTTTATTTGATCTTTTACTTGCATTGTCTATTGAAGACAAAATTTTTATCCATGAAAATTAAGTTGCAGAGTCTATTCAATTATGTTTTCTATAATAATCATCTCTTGAAGACTTTTTAATCTCTATTGAAAGTGAGTAAAGATAAAATTACTTTGTTTTGTCATAATTAAATAAGATGATTAAAAAATTTAAAACAAGTCAATTCTCTTTCTCTCTATCTTTTAATACATTATCTTCTTTAGAATTTAAGATTATTTTAATATCATTATGCTAGCATTTTATGAATTTTTATCTTGAATTTAAACAATCTTTTGTGGCCATCTCCTTATTTTAAGGGAATTCGAACTGATCAATTTTTTTATAATAATTGATATATGATTTATTAATTAATTATTTCAAATTGATTATAATTCTGTTTTAAGGGAAGGTAAATTCTTCTTGCTTATATCAACTTTGAGCAACGGTCAAGTTTCGAGGGCATGGGAAAGAGCGGCAACTATATTATTATCTTAAGAAGAATGATCTTTTTTATTATTGAAAAATTTAAAAAAGGAAAAAGTAAAATAAAAATTAACAAGAGATAAAAAAGAAAACTCTGAAATTTCCCGATGACTAATTTGATATTATATTGGAAAAGTGTGATTGAAAAGTATTTTAAAAAACGATCATAAACAATTATAAACATGGTAGTGTAAAATAAAAATAAGTTAATTTAGATGATATTTAAATTTATTAATTTTATGATAAAATGCATTAACCTTAAATTATAGTAAAATATATCATTTTTATAATTTATTAATAACATTTTGATATATAAAAATAAATTTTAAATATTTTTTAAGTAATTAATATAAATGTTATGTTAAACTTAGAAATAAAACCTAATAATATTTGATTTAATAAATAAATATATAAGAGGTTTCAAATAGTTTAAACATTATATAATAGATACTCTATAAAATTAAATACTAAATATGAACACACTCAAAGTATATCATAAAGGAAATGTATATTTATTGATATAAACTTTATAAAAGCACACATATCACAATACTTATAGAAGATATGTGAGATGGGCGTGCCATTATGACAATCGAAAAGGTAATCATGAACCCATAGCAATTGAATGAGAAATGAAGTGACAACCTTTCCATCGTGAGAATGGAAAGGTAAGGAGAGAGCGGATAACCTTGGCGGATACCTTTCTCTGGGTGAAATTCATTACAAAGATGTCCATTCCACTGAACTTGCATCGTGGTAGTGGAAATGCAGATAATAATCAGCTGAATAAGGGATAACGAAAAGGAAACTTCAATAAGAGTATCTTCGATGAAATCTCATAGGAGGTGATCAAAGGCTTTCTGGAGGTCTACTTTAATGGCCATTATAATACCGTAAACCTGAATGGGCCTAAAGTACTATATTGGGCTGTCGGGGGGAAACCGTTAAATTTTAGAAACCTTTTCATTCCCATTAAAACATATTATATGGTACCAAAATAGACATGCATGACGATTGTGAAAACACTTTTATAAACCGAAGCTCCTTAACACATAGTTTACATAAAATATTACGACTCAAAGTTTGATAATCCGAATACATAAGTGAGGGTCCTATGAACACACATTCCCACTAAAAGTAAATGTAGTCACCCATTTTCGCCTGGGGATCTATTTAACAAATAATATGTATAAAATAATTTTGAATATATATATAATATAGAGTTTTTAAAAACATTTTGAATATATATATATAATATATAGTTTTTGAAAATATTTTGAAAAAATATATATAGTTTTTGAAAACATTTTGAAAATATATATATAATTTTTGAAAATATTTTGAAAACATATATATAATATATAATTTTTGAAAACATTTTGAAAATATATATAGTATATAGTTTTTGAAAACATTTTGAAAATATATATAATATATAGTTTTTGAAAATATTTTGGAAACATATATATAATATATAGTTTTTTGAAAATATTTTGAATATATATATATAATATAGTTTTTAAAAACATTTTGAAAAAAGTATATATAATATATAGTTTTTGAAAACATTTTGAAAATATATATAAATATATAATTTTTGAAAACATTTTGAAAGCATATATATAATATAAAGTTTTTGAAAATATTTTGAAAATATGTCATATAATTATAAAAAAATATTTACATGTATATTATATATTATAATATTTTATTATATGTTATTTATTATATTCTATTATTTATTATATTCTATTATTTATTTATTTTCTTTCTTTTGTTTTGTTATTTGGTCCAAACAGGGAGTCCAAGTCTAATAAGGGCATGAAGAAGCCCAACTGGGTGGTAGGCAAACCAACCCAGCTAAGCAGACAAAGGCCAAAGTTTGCTTGACCCATGCGTTTAGGGTTTTCCTTTTAGCACCCGCACCGCATCACCAGATCTGTTGGATCTGAACCAATCTAATGATCCATACATGTGATGTCTTAGGGTTTTACCCTTTTGGATATTAGCGTCGTAGCATCAGATCCGTTGGATTAGAACCAATTCAACGGTCCACATGGGCTAGATGTTAGGTTTTTAGCGTCGTAGGTTCAGGGGGAACCGTCGGTCAGCCCGAGGACTCTTGGAGAGTCCTCGTTCCAGCAACAACAACAACACATCCTGAACGTTTCAAGACAACCATGTAAATAAAAATCAGAATCATATCTTAGTCAAAATAGGAATCTAAACTAACTGAAAATCTAAGGCTATAAATGCATGTAAGTGTAAAACAAAACACAAGTAAGATCGGAGTAAGGAAAACACTTGTAATCTCGAGAAAATATCAATAAAGAAAAGGTATCATTTTTACCTTTCTCGGTTCGATTTTGGAATTTTTTTGGGTATTTTGTATTTTATTTTTGTTCTTTTTGGTTAAAAAAACCCCATGAAGGATGAAACCGATGATCAAATGAGGGACATGTGAAAGATCTTTTTGTAGATCTAGCCCTCCTCGAGGTTATTTTATAAAATGGTGAGGATATTGAAAAGAGAAATAAAAAGCTTTCGAATGGTGTTAAAAAAGGTGGGTTTCACCGCCGATGAACGACGGTCGACATCGATCCACGACGGTCGATGAGGCGGTGCTGGTCGGAATCTGGGTTCGGGGTTGAATGTTCTTCGTGTCATGAAGAACACAAAGAACAATTGAGACATTTTGAAGTTTGGGTGCTTTGATTGATTTTGTGGGGAGGGAGGAAAATGAATTGTGCTTGTGATTGTTTGCTTTATAGCCGACCCAAAACCGACCGTTTCACCCTAGGATCCGTGTGTTTTCATGGAATGGGGTAAAACTATAGTTTTAGTCCCTGAAACTTTTCTTGAAAATTGATTTTACCCCTTTTGCCGAATTTCATTAAAATTTCTTTTTAAATATGTCATGTACTTTATTTTAATTATCAAAATCACCCTTACTCTTCTTTATTTTATTCTTGCATCATAATTTTTATTTTTTAAATTTAATTATTTGTAATTTTTTTCTTCCCTTTACATTATTTGTTTTTTATTCTTTTTATTCCACTTTTTCCTAATATACATGATCCTATCCCTTGTTGGGCATGAGTTTATCACATTTATTTTTTGTGCCATATTATTTTTAATTTTATTTCCGTTTATTTCTCGGTATGTATACATATGCGTGTTTCTTTTTCTCTTTGTTTCATTCAAAGTATTAAAATTTATTTTTTGCTAATTTTTCCTTTTGATTCATTCAATATTTTATTTTTGCAATCTAACATTTTTTTGACATTTTTAGGGGTACTTTAAATCAATTAAAGGTGAATAGTTTGGATCGAATTTTACTTTTTAATTTAACTTGCAATTTTCTTAATTAAGATAACTGGAAATTAAATTAGTACCGAAAGGGCAGTCCAAGGATGCTAATCATTCCTTAACTGTAACCGACTTCCGAGCTCGACATGTTTTTGGTAAGACGTAAACCAGGTAAGAAAATAAACCGAGGTGTCCGATCGACCTAGTTTTTATTTAAATTATAAATGATCGGTGGCGACTATAACCCATTTATTTAAGTCAAAGCCCAATTCTGGGCCCACTCGAGAGACGGTTGCGACAGCTTGGCGACTCCACTAGGGATAGGTAAGTGAGTCAGGCTAATGCTAATTTCTGATTATCTTCTTAAGCAAAAATTGTAAGTTAATTTTTGATCCTTATTACTTACCTTTGATTATTTTTAAATAAATAGTTGTATTAACATTTTTTAATGGTTTCAGATTATTAAACATTTTCATCTCAGGCTCTATACTCGAGCTCCAAACCTTTTCTTAAATGGAGGTGAAAGCGACGCCTTCGTGGGAATTTATTCTCTGTATAAGCCTAGCAAGTAACCTTCGGGATTCATATACCTTATGTCTTCGTGTGAATTTATTCTCTGTATAGACGTAAGGGAATGTATCCTCTCGAGTTTAACTTGGTCCACATTAGGCTTGTAATGGGCTTAGGACTGAGGGCCTGGCAAGCCCAAGGGGGCACCAACAAGGAGAACTCAAGTACCTTATTTAGAACCTAAACAGGGAGACTACAAGGAATTAGAGCCCGCCTTAAAACTCCATTTCAAAACCTAGGAGGTTTTACCTCCTATTCAAAACATGCAATTTATAATTTTTTTGCTTTTATTATTATATTATTTCTATCTTTCTAACTAATTTTTCTTTCATGTTTTCTTTTTTATCATTTGCATCATAAAAAAAGGTAATTGATCCACAAAAAGTGTTTGTTACACACAAATAATTTGCATTAATAGACAAAGGGGTTGTAATGCAAGAGGTGAAAAACGTCGAGGTACAACTATGGTCCGAAAAGGCTTAGAAAGAAAAGGGAGACAGTTTGCAAGGAAATTATATGTCAGATCTGGTTGGCTATGCTTCTGTCAGCTTAAAACAGAATGATGTTCAAGAAGTACGGAGCATTTGTGATAGCTGGAACAAATTACCAGAAAAGGAGGTTCTTTCAGCGGTATGGTGATTTTGCACTTCTATTCTATGTCAAGATAGATGAGCCCTTAATTTGAGCCCTAGTACAATTATGAAATCCAGGATACAACTGCTTCACATTTAACCAAGAAGATATGGTACCCACAATCGAAGAATATACTGCATTGCTGCATTGCGAAGGAATCAGAATGGTTTGGGTTTACATCAAGCACATCAAGAGTCAACTTTTCAAGAACGGGTTGGCAAAAGTGGCAGGGGTATATGAGAAATGGTAACTGACCGGATTCAACATAAAGGTAGTGGGGAAAAATTGCTTGGACCAATATCAAGCAACTAATGAAGAATCATCCAGATGAATGGAAGGTAATGGATTTTTTTGCGCTGGACCTTTATAGTTTGGTTATTTTCCCAAAGACTTTGGGATACATTGAGGTGACTGTGGGGCAACTATTCGAACAACTCCTGAAATAAGTAAATCCAGCACCAAAAATTTTAGCTGAAACTTTTCGCTTCCTCAACTATTGTAGGAAGACTGGCGGAGGAAGATTTATAGGGTGTGCACAGCTTCTCCATGTTTGGATCCATAATCACTTTTGGAAGACTAACGAGATTTCTTACCATCGATTCAGTACCACTTATTCTTCTTTAGGAAAATTCCTCACCCTGAAATAGCAAGTCCCAAAAGAAAAATGGATGAAGGTATTCACACACCTTCATGATAGGGATATTGTTTAGAGAGCCCCCTGGTTAACCCATAGTGACATTATTTTTCGATATGGAGAATTAGAAACTATGACATTATTTGGATTATGGGGAGGTTTCGGATATACTTCACTTTTGGCACTTCGATAGTATGGGGCATGCTTGTTTGTCCCAACAACACGTGGAATATCTGGATCGGAATTTGCATATCATGGGGACAACTATAAGAAAAACGTCAAAGAAGTAGCCGAGTCATGGAAGAAAATTTATGTATGGATGTCATGGCCACTAAAGACATGCTTACTCCTGACTATTTGGAATGGCGAATGTTAAGGAAAAATGACACCATCCGAGTGCTAGACCATAAAGACTCGAACCATGGAAGAAAATCTTAAGCATGTTCCCTATGAGCTAGAGATAGCAAGGAAAGAATTTGAAGATGAAAAGCATGAGTTGAAACAAAGTCTAAGGGAACTCGAGGCTGAAATATTCTAGTGGAAGCTGGATGCTGATACCCAGAAGGATCATGTAGATAATTTAGAGATGAAACCAAAGAAAATTTGTTTTGAACTTGAGGATTTGAGAAAAGGATATCAAGAACAAGTCCAGAGCAATTCCAATCTGAAAAGGTCTTTTGAGTACTGGGAAAGTGAAGCTAATAGCCTGAAAAGGAAGTTTGAAGGGAAGAATGAAAGAGAAACCTTGAAAAAATAGCTAAAGACTTATCATTGACGTTTATTAGACAACCAACACCAGAATAAGCATTTGAGGATCCATGAAACTGATTTAGAGAAATCTCTTCAGAAGCAACAAGAGCGGGATGACAAAACCATAGCTTAGTTGGAGACCATTGTGGACGGGTTCAAGAAACAAGCAAGTGAGCTTCATATAGTTCCCTTTGATGGGGGATTTCAATGGCGTTTTCGTTGGGAATAGGCCCAAAAAATGGTGAAAGCTAAAGATGCATTTATCCTAGATTTCCTGGAACAAGTACAAAAAGTAGCTCGTCACTTACACAATTTAGCAATGGAAGTGGGAGTGGTCTGACAAGGTATTCAACCAGTGACAGATGAAGGAAGAAGACTTGTCAACCTATTAGAGACTGTTCGGGGTTTAGAGGACTTAGTCAGAATGTACCTTTAAGATATTTTTGTCTCTTAAAAAATATAAAAAACTTTTATCTCAATAAAGATTATTTATAATAACACACACGTTTATGGATCAATGCCTTTAATTCTCATGCATCATGCATTATTTTCATACCTTGCATTTTAATTTTTTATTTTCCATGTTTTTACATTCACATTAACTAACATAAAATGTCTCATCAGAAGAGGGAATAAACATCGGATATACCTCCACAAGCCTTGGACACACATCATCCTTACAATACCCGCACAAAGAAAATATAAATGGAAGCCAAAATTATTTAACTCAAAGAGAACATGTTGACGTTACAGAAGAAGTTAGAAGAAAAGATAAGTCAGAATAACCAAAGTACTCTGGAATG